>NC_092344.1:21439198-21739198 GCF_963676685.1 Mytilus edulis
TCTTTTAAACGTTTTATTTCAAATAAAATTTTAATACAGCAAGCATTTGTGTGATACAGATTGAAGTCAAACAACGGCATGGCTTCTGCTATGGCCATCAGTCAAAGTGTGTTATCAATAACAATCGATGAGTGTCCACACAAGAACGAGAAAAAAAGTATAATAGCCCCATTTTCTAATTCTACCACCTTTATTGATATATTCAATCAGTATCATGACTTTGGATTAAAGAACAATGAATTTACTGTGACTGGAAAAAACCATGAAATATCTCCCACATTGACAGATATTTGCTCAACCATAGCCCCAAAACTCAATTTGTAATTGATTTTCTTTTAAACAGCTAGTATATAATCAAAAATTCTAAAGATTTTCACCCATCCCTCTATCATGTTATTAATATTTGGTATTTGTAGAAAAGCTGGCATCAGTTCTGTGAACTAAATTGTCTGAAAGAAACTGATTATAAAACAGGTCTTTGCTGAGACAGACTTTGATGGGCTTTCTGTGTAAGACTATAGCCTGACCCGTACAGATGGCATATCAGTTCTGAAAAGTTTGAAAATTTTATAAGCTGGAAGTCCTGGCCAAGTCTTCTGCAACTTTTGAACATGGACTATTCATATCTTGTATACTTTATACAATGAACTGATGAAAATAACCTGAAAGAATAACAAACTGATTATAAAAATACACAAAAAACAACCGAAGAAGGCCAGTAAAAAAAATAAAAAAAAAAAAAATACCTACCTACCGACCCTAATTTTTTGGGGCATGCAACAGGAAACACACCTATTTTTTTTTTTGGCCTTAGTTAAGAAATTTGTTAGTGAAACAGAAATTTGAACTTTTATTCACATCATTCATAAAGACAGTTTAATATATATGTGAAGAAATATTTATAATCCTGCAAGATATAAAGCTTGCCAATTTGTCATTTGAATTTTATGAAAATATGTTCACTTGAGAAAAAGTATGAATCAAAGAAAACGTTATCTTAGAAACTAGAAATATGATAGGACTGTTATGTAAATAAATGCTTCAAACGTGTCATGGTTTCGTTAGCATTAATTTTTCCAACAACCAATCTAATTATTGCTTATAATTTATGTTTCCAGGAACACAACAGTCTGGTGGAACAATAATTAAGACCATAGCTGCCACACCATCCCAGTCTTCAGCCACGTCATTATTATATACTACACAGGCTACACCAACTCCATCAACACCTACTATATCCCTCATTACACAGCCATCAATCTCTCAGTCTCCAGTCACAATGACTACTCAGCCAGTATCTGTGGCAGCTCAAGGCATCTCATCAACACCAAAACCAGTTCAGATTACCATAACTCCAGCTAGTGCTAAACCAACGACAACAGCTCCAGTTGTCTTAACTCAGGCCCCTACAACACAGCAAGCCCCATGTACTGATGGTCATAATTGTCCGGGAGATGAAACTCAGCCACCAGTTGTTTGCACAGACGGCCATAATTGTCCGGGAGATGAACCACCTAAAGCAGTGTGTACAGATGGCCATAATTGTCCTGGAGATGAACCACCCAAACAAGTGTGTACGGATGGCCACAATTGTCCAGGAGATGAACCCCCCAAAGAAGTATGCACTGATGGCCATAATTGTCCAGGGGATGAACCACCAAAGCAAGTGTGTACAGATGGCCACAATTGTCCTGGTGATGAACCACCCAAGGTAGTATGTACTGATGGCCATAATTGCCCAGGTGATGAACCACCGAAAGCAGTGTGTACGGATGGCCATAATTGTCCTGGGGATGAACCACCCAAGCAAGTGTGTACGGATGGCCACAATTGTCCTGGTGATGAACCACCCAAGGTTGTATGTACTGATGGCCATAATTGCCCTGGGGATGAACCACCAAAAGCTGTGTGTACGGATGGCCATAATTGTCCTGGGGATGAACCACCCAAGCAAGTGTGTACAGATGGCCATAATTGCCCAGGGGATGAACCACCGAAAGCAGTGTGTACGGATGGCCATAATTGCCCGGGAGATGGCGGAGATGAAGTTGATGGAACCCCACCTGGTGTATGTAAAGATGGCCATAATTGTCCAGGGGATGAAAATCAGACTCAAAGTGGAGCTTGTACAGACGGCCATAATTGTCCAGGGGATGAAAATCCGACTCAAAGTGGAGCTTGTACAGATGGCCATAATTGTCCAGGGGATGAAAATCCGACACAAAGTGGGGTTTGTACAGACGGCCATAATTGTCCAGGGGATGAAAATCCGACACAAAGTGGGGTTTGTACTGACGGCCATAATTGCCCAGGGGATGAAAATAATCCAACACAAAGTGGAGTTTGTACAGATGGCCATAATTGCCCAGGAGATGAAAATCAAGGGCAAACAACAGATTCTACGCAACAAGCCTCTATGGCTGCTGATAGTGCTATAACAAACTCTGATCTTTTAAGTAATGTGCCAATGATTGATCCAGTTACAGCCGCCATTCCATTACAGCTGACGTCACATGACCCAGAACCTGAACCAATGGATATATCTGGATCACATGTTAGTGCATTACAACAACTGCAAGAACCTCTTGCTAACATCAATCCTACTTTACCAGCAGACATATTACAACCTTCTGAAGGTCAAATATCAATGCCTACACAAGAGGAAGCTTTAGCTGTGACACAAGCTCTAGCTCTTGTGCAGGATCAGGCTCTAGCTGCAGCTCAGGGACATGCCTTAGAACTGCCTGATCAGTTAATGGCTCAGCCAGAACCAAAAGATGAAGCTATGGACACATCTACTGGTTTACCTGCAAGTCTCCCCGATACCAGTGCTCAACAGTTGACTAGTCCTGCATCAGTAGATAGTTCAGCCATGTCACTTGGACTGGTACCACCTACACAAGGAATCCTCCCTCAAATCTCAAGCTCAATGGACTCGGGTAAATATAATGAATCCATTTAACAAGTAGAGTCTACTTTTGCTCTAAAGTAAACGGTGTAAAATATAAAGGAAAATTTCAAAAATTATCCAGGTTTTTAAAATGATTAAATTCCAAACAAGAGAGGGACTATACTCCTAATTGAATTGTATAATTTTATTAATTACTTAATAATAGAAATTACAGTGATTGTTAAATTTTATGTATTAAATGATAAATGATTAACAACTCATTAATAACAATTTTAATTTGTTTATGACTTCTATGAATAAGACAAAGGAAATTTTTGGCTTGTTGGTTTATTTAAATGAGGAGGTAACTTGTTAATCAATAATTGAAATTTCATTAATGCTTTTTTGTTAAATTAAAATTGCACTAAATGCATTTTGTTTTTTGTTCCTTTGTAGATCCTTTGTCCACTTTGGCATCAGCAGCAATCTCATCCAATTCAGCAATATCTTCTACAAATGGCATAAAACAAGAACCTGATGCAGCTAATGCAATTAAAATAGAACCAGGAACTGAAATCAAACAGGTAATTACTTATTGAAGAAAAAATTGTCATTTTATTTGTAATAAAATCATCATTTTGTTCAACAAAAAAATTGACTTCATTATTTTTGTGCTACAGTGAAGAATACAACTGAAACTTAAAAAATAAATGCAAAGTTTGTCTATTTGAATAGATTTTTTTTTATTTTGTTGATACACTTTGTTGTTATTATCATTTTGTAAATTAAGTTTGATACACTTAAAAAAAGATTGAGCACAGTGTATTCTATAAATGTATCGTTTCAAAATACAGTGTGAACCCTAACTACAATGTGCTATGATGGAAAACTAAAATGAACTGAACAAAACTGCTGAGATCTCTTTGCAATGGAATCTTATGAAAAAGTCAAAATACTTCAATTTCTATACAAAAATAAATTATTTGATATGAATTAAATATATTATGTTAAAGCAGAATTTATTTATGTCTAATTTCTGGAAGCTGAATCATAGCTGGTCAATTGAAATTAATCACAAGGTATTCAACTGATGTCTCACGGCCAAAGAATGTTTAACTGAAAAGAATAGGTTGTATCAGGTGACTTTTCCTTAGACTCACCTGAGTTCTACCTGAGCAAATTTTTGGTAACACATGGAAAAAAAATTAATTACCCTTGATAAAATGTACATGAGTTGACCACTTGCACTAAAATATATGTTATGTTTTGCTGGGTATATGACTGATTTAAAGTTTTGTTGGTTGTCATTTCAGGAAACTAGTACCACTCCAATTAAAATGCCAACCACTCCAATAAAGAAAGAAGCTAACCAGTGGTATGATGTTGGTATCATTAAAGGATCATCATGTCTGGTAGCACATTTCTATCTGTCATCAGATGGACTACAGGGCAATGGAGATGTAAGTTTTATTTTTTATTTTAATTTTCAATTTCTAAAATATTTAATTGATATGTTAGCTTCAATGTTTTTCATATTTGTTATAGAAACGTTATAGAAATAATTATCTTGGTTAAGAGAAAAAAGGAATAATGAAACCTTAAAGATCCCGGAACACGGTTCTTCATTTTCAAAAGTTTTTTTTCCAAAAAAAAACATGATAGAAGTTAAACATTTTTTAAGGATAATGTAAATAACCAATCTGAAGATACACAACTACACAAGGGCCACTCTTGATATGCTTTAGAGGGGCGAAAGATACCAGAGTGACATTCAAACTTGAAGATTGTAAATAAACTGACAAAGCCTTGGCTAAAAAAGAAAAAAAAACCAATAAGAGCACTTTCTTAAATGTATATGTTATTTCATCATATTTCTTGTGATTCTTGTCTTCGTCACATTATTGGATGTAAACAGGCGTCAACCTATTACTGTGATCATGTTCAGTCTCCTTATGTATATATTTGAACAGGATGTTGATGTTGTAAGCATACCTGATCACAGTGTTCTTAAGAAGCAAGAGTTATTACCAGGAACAGCATATAAATTCCGAGTGGCAGGTATAAATGCTTGTGGACGAGGACCATTCAGTGAGATATCAGCATTTAAGACCTGTCTGCCTGGCTACCCTGGTGCCCCATCAGCAATCAAGATTAGTAAGGTAAGTTGCTTAAAAAAAATTACACAAGAAAAATTGTCATTCATTAGAAAGAGCCATCATTAACCATACCAAGGAGTAAAACATATTATGTCAAATATTTAAATATATCTGCAAAGAGGGTTAAAACTGTTGTAAATTCACTTTTAATTACTATCAAAATCATTTAGTTTGGTTGGAGCTAAATTTGTAATAAACTTGACTTAATATGATAAAATATTTTAAGATGATAAAATATTTTAAGAGACCAGGAGGTATATAGTGACAGGAGAGTTCTTCTTTTTATTTATTTTCACTTACATGTTTTTTGTATCTAACTTTTGTATTCTCAACTTCTTCTCAACCATTTGACAGAACTTTATTGAATTTTCAGAGAATCCTGCATCCTGTACTCTTGCATATCCTATTTCCATTGCATCTGAACTACCCTGTCAAAATATGTCACTCTATTCACCCTTTTACTTTGCAATTTTACTTATTTCTCCATTAATCAGGATGGTTGTGTAAAATACTACATTTTGGCATTTTAAAAGAGTACTTATATATTTATATTAGTGTTGTCAAATCGTACACTTTTGCCTAACCGGTTACTCGGATAATCGTTCGACCGATTAACCGGTTAACCAGTAGTTTGAGTTGGTACTTGCAAGCCTTATCAATAGTACTCTACACATGGATATAAGATGTGGTACGAGTGTCAATTTGACAACCTGTTATCCAAGTCATAAATTTATGCTTTTAGAATTGAAGTTTTTCCTCTGGCATTATCAGGCTTGTCTGTGAGGATTCTTGCAAAGTTTGACTTTTAATAAGCAACTACACCGTATCACCTATAGCGTTTGTACCAACTTCAGATTGAAAAATAAAATTAAAAAAAATACTTGATGTCGTGGAATTGAATATGTTTGAAAATGATTATTCTTTCCTTTTCACTTGTTGTCTCCGAAAATGATGTGGAGTGTTTCATTTTGAGTGATTAATTATAAAAAAGAATATGTGGTCTGATTGCCAATGAGACAATTCTCCACAAGAGATCAAAATTACACAGAAATCAACAACTATAGGTCACCGTACGGCCTGTTTCTTTACTTTGTTTGCATGTTACTCATACTATCACGTATGCATTGAGCACATTCACATTGGTTTGCATTTCACAATTTTTGAGTTAGCATTTCGTTTAAAGTCAGACTAAGCCTTGCACGACGGAGGTTGCACATTTAGATGTAGGTTTACACAATATTAGATCAGAAACGAAATAATGAAGTAAATCGTAAAATTTAATCGCATTACTGATTTAGAGTAACTGCTAAAAAAACAAGTATACTAATTATGTTTCTTTAAGATCCTGCCCCGAGCTGAGAGACAAATTCTTATTAATTTTATGTTGATGGGATTAACAATAGCAATCAATTTACAGTCAAATTAATTAAAATTAAATTAAAACCTAACCTTTTAATAATTTCAATACAAATTTATATATAATTACACCTTATGTAAGAATCCGGGGTTTTGATTGGTTAATAGCCAGTGTATTTTTCACCAATTTACTGTTATCAAATGAATATCGTTCATTTTTAACGCCGCCGGGGTATTTGCTAAAAGGATATGCCTTTTTTACCCTCTCTGCCGTGGTATTTGCCAAAAAATACTCTATCCGACTGGACGCTTATAACGTCACGATCATCAATGCGTTTTAGTACATTAACATTCGGTGTAATTAAACAGATATATCATGTTATTGAGGGATATTTGCGAAAAATACCAGTCTTGAGAATGAATTTCCCTCGCCTTACGGCTCGTGAAATTTAACATTCTCTCGACTGGTATTTTTCGCAAATACCCCTCCTTAACATGATATATCTATCAAAATTGAAAAAAAGTCCGGTTAACCGGTTAGCGTTTTTGGTATTCGGTATTCGGTCGTTCGACCGATTAACCGGTTAACCGGTTAACCGTTGACAACACTGATTTATATTCTACAATGCCATACAAATAACAATGAGATTAAATATTTAATTTTATGAAATCATTGTGCCATTACTGTGTCTGTGGCTGGGATACAATTTTATGTAATTTGTGTGTAGTAATCTAGTTTTATCAATTACTTTCAGAGTCCAGAGGGTGCACACTTATCGTGGGAACCTCCTCAAAACACAGCAGGAAAAATCACAGAATACTCTGTATATCTGGCTGTACGTAATGCTGCATCACAGACAGATCAAAAACCAGGAGCTCCAGCTCAGCTAGCATTTGTCAGAGTCTACTGTGGACCTGCTCCAACATGTACAGTGACAACAGCAAGTCTGGCCTCAGCTCACATTGATTATACAACAAAACCAGCCATCATCTTCCGTATTGCTGCTAGAAATGAAAAAGGATATGGACCTGCTACACAAGTCAGGTGGCTTCAAGGTCAGTTAATTTGTAGTGTACAACAATAATTACACTGTGTGTTTCTTATTACATGTTTTTAGGCAAACAAATTTTTCAAAAAGGAAACAATGTGTTGTGTATTTTTTAGATGCTATTATCCCTTAAATAAATATGCCTGTGATGCATTTTCTGTTAAAACATTTAATCTGAAATAAGAAGAAAAATGTGAAATCATAATCAGCAACTTTTAAAAAAAAATAATCTTAAAAGAGAAAAAAATACTTGAAACATGTTAGTATAATTTATTTATAATTTTTTGTTGTAAAATTTTCAGGAAAAGAGCATCTGCCCTATAAGAAAAAATATATTTAGTAGTTCAACTTGATTCATGTTTAAAGATATGCATTTATTATTCATACAGATGCCCAAAGTCCTGCCACACAAAAGGTTGCAGTGAAAAGAACAATAACAACTACTGCTGTTACTACAGCTGATGTGTAAGTTTCATATGTGATGTAAATTAAAAAATCATTGTAAAAAAAAAATGTTTGTATATGTGAAAAGTGATACCTGGAGTGTGTACAGAAGTTGGCATGACTTCACTTCAAAGTGTAATCATTGCAGAATTTGTAAAAAAATTTCAATGGCATTAATGGTTATCAATTTGGTGAACAATGATAGGTGGTTTGAAATGTTTTCTATATGATTATGAGAACAGTTTAATTATTCTTTTCATATTTTGATATGTTGTTTCTCATTATAACAAAATGGTAGCCAAGTTCAATTTTGAAGATTTTTCACTATCTTTCAGGTGTTTTTTGAAGTGTTGCACGTCTTTTCTGATTTTTTTATGTTGTTTCAAATGATAAAATGCAGATGAAGTTCGAAAAAGTCCACCTTTGTCATTTATTACTCGGGGTTTTTTGATTGACTGAAAAACTGTCCTTCATGTTGTTTTATTGCGAACCCTATCATAGTTTTCCATAGATTCACCTGCAAGTTACCTGTCCATTTAAACTTTTGTAAGTTCTATTGTCCCATTGAACAAATACAACAGGTATTGTTCTCTGTATAGTTTATATGATGGGACCTTTAAATTTCTTCCAAGAGAAATCTATCACTCATTGATTAATTTGCCTGACCAAAAAAATATCTTCTTTGTTCACTGAAATACATGTATAAACTCACATAAACTGCATGTGATACAGTATTTATTCAATATCAATCATATATTTTCAATCTGTTCAATATAAGCACTGATTTAATTATAAAAAGTTTATTTCTGATTTTTTTTTAACTACTGCATGCATTTATGTTTTAAAGAATTTGCATGTTTTTTTGTGGTTGTTCAGTTATAAATACATTTATGAAGACCTTTATTTAAACATTATCATTTCAAGTTTTTACTTATGAACAGACTAAAAAAAGCAAATTTTAATAGGTAAAATGTTGAAATTTGATCAGAAATCAACTTTAAATTTTTAAATCAGTGTTTATATCAAACAAAATGAAAATGTGTTATTGATTGAATAAATACAACATCACATGCAGTTTCATAATTACTTATTTGTACATGTATTTCCATCATTGACAGTTCAATTTTTTGTTCAGGTAAATTGATCAGTGAGTGATAGATTTCTCTTGCAAGAAATTTAAAGGTCCTATTGAATAAACTAAACAGAGAACAATAGCTGTTGTATTTGTTAGATGGGACAATAGGACTTACAAAAGTTTAAATGGACAGGTAACTTGCAGGTGAATCTGTGGAAAACTATGATAGGATTCGCAATAATATGATAACTTAAGAAAGTTTAACCATATCCAACTGCTTACATAAAATTCTACTATATCTACAAATTGGTGTATAACTACTGTGATCTTTTTTTTTTAGTAGTTATCACTTAATTCACTTTACGTGGATTGCTGAAAACTTTCATATTCATGGATATTTGATTTCATGGTTTTGCCCATCTCTGTATACAAAGCCTCTCGAAAATGTGTTGATTGTTGATCTTAATGGATCCACAGCATTAAAGTCTCTAATACAATTTCTTTTTATCTTTTCAGACGACAGCAGTTAGCTGGCATAGGACAAGTTAAAAAGATCAAAACAGAAGAAAATCAGTGATAAATTAATCATTAATTGTTGTTGTTAGTTAGTTATATTTTGTTAACTGAATGTAACTGTTAAGTTTGTAATATCAAAAAATTGTGTAAAACTTTACCTAGATATCAACTGGTATGGTTGTTAATTAAATGAGAGAAAAAATTATTTCATTTGACTTGTGCAAAGTTAAATGTTACATTGATATATGATTAATCCTGCTGACACTTATTCATATGGTAATATGTTTTGTTGAACTTTATTTGAAGATACTAAAAACTAGATTATTTAATGGTTTTGTCAGAACATGGAAGAGTTATATTTCACAGTTGACTGAACTAATAATTGTCCATCTTGTGGAATGTTTGTTTATTTTTCGTCATGACACTTATTCAGCTTAGTTTTATATGATTGGGAAAGCTGGAGGTTGCACGAACTGATTCTTGGATAATTGACAGTCTTTAATACTAGTGCTTATACTTCTTATTTGTTATTATTGTTGGCAATGTTTTAATGCTGAAAATATTTTTAAGTTTCTTTTTTCTAATGTAGTCATTGTTTTAATGTAATTCACCCAAAATATCATTTAAAGCAGAAGATCTCTTCATAGATTTTGATCATACATTCGTCATGTAACATTATAGTGCCTGTTAAACAATCATAAAATATCAATAGCAAATGAGGGAATTGTTCTAATTTTTCATATTTTTTCTCTCAAAATAACATGATATTTATTTTCTTATTTGCTTAATTGTATTACTGGTAAAGATATTCTGTCAATTGTGCAGCTTATTAAGTGTATTGACTGACCTATGAGTTTGAAAACTTTATTGTAAAATATTATATTTGTTTGATTTTACCGATGGCTAAGATTGATTGTTATTTATTTAGATGGCGTTACATATAAAAAGTGAGCTAACGCATATAAGTACATGTATAATTCCTGCGGTTCTATGATAATATCATCTTATCCTTAAAATTATGCATAAACATGTTAATGAATTACAGATTACAAGTAAAAATAAATTATGTTCACCTTTACGGAGTTTCAATCCAAATCTATTTGGTGTAATTAAACAGAAATATCATGTTATGGAGGGTTATTTGCAAAAAATACCCCTCCATAACATGATATATCAGTTCAGAAGTTCACTTGTTTCTTCAAGTTGTGTAGCAACATCTTCTGAGCTTGTTTCAAGTCTTTTAATGGTTCCCTCTGTCTCATCATGCTAAACTTGGGCTTCTAAAAACTGTCAACTGCTTGCAATATTTAGTAAGTGAAATTATTGTTTCTTTCCAACAATATCCATCGTTTGGAAATTCACTTTTACTTTGCATTAGTTCAAATTCAGTACAGAATAAACGGCAAACATAATAAAAACTAGAGAAAAATTGGCCTTAAAAACAAAACAATAGAGAATAACAGGCAGCTAAATTATGAAGAAAAGATAAGAAGGGAGAGGAAAATGGCTGATTTTTATACGTTAAAAAAATAAGAAATGAAAGACCCCCCTCAGACCTTCGTATATGCTCCTTTTCCATGGAAAGGAAATATGTTCCTGATCCTGAATATATGTATCTTAGAAATTATAAAGAATTTGTATTATCCATCAAATTTTAATTTTACCCATGTAAATGGGTCTGTAAATTGTAAATTACTGTAAATATAGACATGATGAACGAGAATTGTAGTTAACTCTCATTCATTATATATCATCCTGTATAACAACATTATTGTATGTACTCTTGTGGTTACTTATACCAATCATTGTTTTGAAATATGGATACAGAATTAAATAAATTTTCATTTATAAAGAACATCTGATAAACTATTAACAAAACGTCTGACTCAACTGGTTATACTGACAGCTATCTTAAAAGCAATAAATAAGATAATATGGGAAAAACAAAATAAGTTGGTGACAGATAAGTGAATTTATTTCTGTTCATCACATTCATATGATTTCTGTCCTATAAAATATGAAAAGTTCTTGATAAGTTATCATGAAGGCACTCTGTTGTTTTACAGTAAGACCCAATAATTGATCAAAATTTTTGTATTTGGTAATATTGTGTAAACACAAATGATTGCAGGGTAAGGGTACAGTTTTGATAGAAGACGGTTAGGGCATTATTTAGATGAAAGAAATCAAGATGTAATTGTATTTAAATATTAAGGATGATTCTTATATATATCCATATAAAAATGAAATAATATGTCAACATGTTTACTTGTATATTTCGTTTACACCATTGTTGTAATTGTAAAATAATCATCTGTACATTGCCATCAACGTATTGCTTTTAAATATAGCATACAAAATATTTTTGTTGAGTCTTTTTTTTTTGCCCAGCTGTAGCAGAGGGAGCATCAAGTTTTACCCTTGTCTGTCTGCATATCCCAAAATTGGTTTCCTTTCTTCAACTGCAGTAACAACGAAGGTTTGTCAGAATAAAGATATATATATATATATAACAACCACAGTTGAAGTTCCTGACTTGCATAATTAACATTTTTCAAAGTAAGACTAGATTTTAAATGAGTTGACTCTCTTACTATTATATCAATCTATGAGAAGAAAAGATGCTTAGAAGAAAAGATGTTGAGAAGAAAAAGCACAGGAAACCCACTTGATTTAATAATAAAGATGATTAAGTAGAGGATAAGACTTGAAAATGACGAGATACTATGGTTATATAAATATGGTGGCTAACTGGCCTTTGTCCAAGACCAGAAAATGACGATATACTATGGTTATATAAATATGGTGGCTAACTGGCCTTTGTCCAAGACCTGAAAATGACGATATACTATGGTTATATAAATATGGTGGCTAACTGGCCTTTGTCCAAGACCAGAAAATGACGATATACTATGGTTATATAAATATGGTGGCTAACTGGCCTTTGTCCAAGACCAGAAAATGACGATGGTGAAGTGTTTGTAGATCTTAATTTACTGAACATTCTTGCTGTGTACAATTATCCCTATCTATAATGATTGGCCCAGTAGTTTCAGCGGAAAATGTCAGTAAAAATTTACTAATTTTTGAAAATTGTTAAAAATTAACTATAAAAGGCAATAACTCCTTAGGGCGTCAATTGACCATTTTGGTCATATTGACTTATTTTTAGGTCTTACTTTGCTGTAAATTATTGCTGTTTCCAGTTTAACTCTATCTATAATAATATTCAAGATAATAACAAACTAGAGGCTCTAAAGAGCCTGTGTCGCTCACCTTGGTCTTGTGCATATTAAACAATGGACACGGATAAATTCATGACATAATTGTGTTTTGGTGATAGTGATGTGTTTGTAGATCTTACTTTACTGAAATTCTTGTTGCTACAATTATCTCTATCTATAATGAACTTGGCCCAGTAATTACAGTGGAAAATATTTTCAAAAAATTTACAAAAATTTATGAAAAATGTTTAAAATTAACTATAAAGGGCAATAACTCCTTAAGGGGTCAATTGACTATTTTGGTCATGTAAACTTATTTGTAGATCTTATTTTGCTGAACGTTATTGCTGTATACAGTTTATCTCTATCTATAATAATATTCAAGATAATGACAAAAAACAGAAAAATTTCCTTAATACTACCAATTCAGGACAGTAACCTAACAACGGGTTGTCCGATCCATGTGAAAACATCAGGGCAGATAGATCTTGACCTGCTAAACAATTAAACCCTGTCAGATTTTTCTCTTAAAGCTTCGGTTTTTGAGTTATAAGCCAAAAACTGCATTTTACCCCTATGTTCTATTATTAGCCGTGGCAGCCATTTTGGTTGATTGGCCAGGTCACGCCACACATTTTTTAAACAAGTTACCCCAATGATGATTGTGGCCAAGTTTAGTTTAATTTGGCCCAGTAGTTTCAGAGAAGAAGATTTTTGTAAAAGATTACTAAGATTTACGAAAAAATGGTTAAAAATTGACTATAAAGGGCAATAACTCCTTCAGGGGTCAACTGACCATTTTGGTCATGCTGACTTATTTGTAAATCTTACTTTGCTGAACATTATTGCTGTTTACAGTTTATCTCTATCTATAATAATATTCAAGATAATAACCAAAAACAGCAAAATTTCCTTAAAATTACCAATTCAGGGGCAGCAACCTAACAACCAGTTGTCCTATTCATGTGAAAATTTTAGGGCAGATAGATCTTGACCTGATAAACAATTTTACCTCTGTCAGATTTGCTCTAAATGCTTTGGTTTTTGAGTTATAAGCCAAAAACTGCGTTTTACCCCTTTGTTCTATTTTTAGCCATGGCGGCCATCTTGGTTGGTTGGCGGGGTCACCGGACACAATTTTTAAACTAGATACCTCAATGATGATTGTGGCCAAGTTTGATTTTATTTGGCCCATTAGTTTCAGAGGAGAAGATTTTTGTAAAAGTTAACGACGACGGACGACGACGGACACCAAGTGATGAGAAAAGCTCACAGGTGAGCTAAAAAGAGAACAAACAATAATACCCAGTATGAGAGTTATCTGTCAAATAATCTATGAAGAAGTATGTTCACAAGTTTGTTTATGTCAAAATACACATATTAATTGTCAAAAGTCCCATAACTTATTTACAAATGATTGGATGAAAATGACTATATGATACGGTCAACTGCACATGATGGCTAACAATCCTACTAAAATGAGTGTTTTCTGTGAAACAGAATTGAAGATGGTGTTATGATACTTAAATATGGTCATATAATTCTCATAGTTATTAGTCAAATCTTACTGACAATATAGCATGGTCAAGCCATTTGAGGGAATATGACGACAAATGGTCCAACCAAGTACAAAAATTAGGTCAAAAGGTCTTGGAGTATTGATGTGTTTGAGACAGAAATACCTTGATCCCACGCCAGTGTTACGAAATGAATGTACAGAAAACTGATAAAACACTTACCGGTATGTATTGTTTGCCATCATATTCGGAATACTTAATTATCTTGTCATTCTGTACTGTATTTTATTCCCCACCTACGATAGTAGAGGGGCATTATATTTTCTGGTCTGTTTGTTCGTCTGTCCCGTTTCAGGTTTAAGTTTTTGGTCAAGGTAGTTTTTGATGAAGGTGAAGTCCAATCAACTTGAAACTTTGTACACATGTTGCCCATGATATGGTCTTTCTAATTTTGATGTCAATTTAAGTTTTGACCCCAATTTAATGGTCCACTGAACATAGAAAATGATAATGCAAAGTTCAGGTTAAAGTTTTTGATGAAGATGAAGTCAAATCAACTTGAAACTTAGTACATATGATCTTTCTAATTTTAATGCCAAATTTAAGTTTTGACCCTAATTTCACGGTCCACTGAACATGGAAAATGATAGTGCAAGTGGGGCATCCATGTACTTTGACACATTCTTGTTGTAATGTTAAATTCTCTCTTATTATAAGTAATAGGATAACTATTTAGTATGTGCGTACCTTGCAAGGTCCTTATGCCCGTCAGACAGTTTTCACTTGACCTTGACCTTATTTCATGGATCAGTGAAAAAGCTTAAGTTTTGGTGGTCAAGTCCATATCTCAGATACTATAAGCAATAGGTCTAGTAAATTCGGTGTATGGAAGGACTGTAAGGTATGCACGTCTAACTGACAGGTGTGAACTGACCTTGACATCATTTTCATGGTTCAGTGGTTATAGTTAAGTTTTTGTGCTTTTGTCTGTTTTTCTTGTACTGTATGCAATAGGTCTACTATATTTGGTGAATGGAATGATTGGAAGGTGTATATGTCTGGCTGGCAGGTGTCAGCTGACCTTGACCTCATTTTTATGGTTCAAGGGTCAAAGTTAAGTTTTTGTGTTTTGGTCTGTTTTTCTGAAACTACAAGCAATAGGTCAACTATATTTGTTGTATGGAACAATTGTTAGCTGTACACGCCTGATTGGCATGGTTCATCTGACCTTGACCTCATTTTCATGATTCATTGGTCAATGTTTAGTTTTCTTGGTTTATGTTAAGTGTATGTGACAGTTGTAATAAAGCTTTATATTTAGGACTATCAACATAATATCAATTATTAGTAAAGAAGGCGAGACATTTCTGCGTGTGTACTCTTGTTTCTCATTTTTTAGTCCTGAGTAAAGGCCAAACATATTGGGGGGTATCTTGCTTTCACAAATGCAAGAATTCCTTGATGATGTAACTCTTTTATTTTACTGTTTACACGACAGGGCCACATGTAAAGCAGCATCTGCTTACCCTTCTGGAGCACATGAGATCAGTTTTTTTGGCAAAGTCGAGGGGACTTTAGGTTTGTTATCTGTCCGTCCATCCATAGTCCATCAAAACAGTTTTCTATACTTTTTCTTCCTGATTGAAAATACATTTGATATTTGAGGTATTGTTTAATCATAAGTCAAATTTTGTTCTGGTCTGTGATTTTGAGCAGTTAATTTTGGTCCTTGGACTTCGAAAGTTCACTAATATGATAAGTTTTGCTTACTTTTTTGGTCATAATTTATGAGGTGGGTAATATAATAATGGTATACTGATATAAGAGGTCTTTTAACACATAGCTCCAAATGTTAGTAGAAGTCAAAACTAATTATGTGAAAGCATTTGTGCTAGTTTTATGAGATACAATTTCATGTAACTGAATCCAGATTCATCTGAGCATGGAGAGTTGTGTTAAATATAGACAAAAACAAACTCAATCACACTGAACACATTTTATTTTTCAGCTGCTCTCAGAAATAAACTTTATAAAAACACATTATATATACTAAAAACTTAATAGTCCACTAATGTAAATTGATAAATTATATACTTTAAAAATAAAAACTACAGCACTACTTATCTTACACTATTCTAAACTTTACATTTCTTAAAAAACAAACTATTAAAACCAATAATGACAATAGAATATTCATATAACTTCTACTGGTTCATAAAATATCTTGGAAAATAAAAAACGAACCTGTCCGAGCGAGAACTTCTCTATGTTCATTACTTTAGGAATATCTATCAAAAAGTAGTATTTTAATATTCAGCCCCATTCATCTATTTAGTCAGACGTCAGTCGCTACCTTGATATACCCTATCTTTTGTTAAATTTGTCGGGTAACTTATGACAATAAGCATTTGACGTCTTGAGCCGAACAGTTTTATCATTTTTACACAATTTAATCTACTGTGTGATGGTTCATATTCTGGACGCCAGTCTTTGCTCCTTTGTAATAAATCTACATACCAAAAAACAAATATGAAGCTTAGAAATGGAAAAATATTAAATACTAAACTCGTTCAAAGGGTATCTACACGTCTCAATCTTCAGAATCGCTTATCTAAAAATACTACCATCGCTAACGTTTTTAACAATAAAAATCGTGGTTACCCTTCTATCGATAAGTGTCATGCCAAAAAATGACTTACGTGTCCCCGTCTTTCCACCAACAATACAGTAAGGTCCACATTTAATGGTCGCACATTTTCTCTAAATTTTGAAACTGATATTACTTGAAAAACAAACAGTATTATTTATTTACTCACATGAAACAAACCGGGATGCGGTATTCAGTACGTAGGTGAAACTGGGCGATATTTATCTAAACGCACGCAAGAACACCTGTATCGTTTTAAAAGACCCAATAAATTCAAAAGTATCATTTATCAACATCTTAAGAAGCACAATCATCCTATTAAATATTTAACAGTTCAACCTTTAGAAGTAGTAAATAAGCAGCCTGGTGAATCTCATTCCAAGTTTGTACGATCACGAAAAATAAATGAATTAAATTGGATTAAAAAATTACAGACAGTCTACCCTCTCGGTCTTAATGATAATATCATGGGAATTGGCAATATATCAAGAACCGATTCTGTTAACATTTTGGATATAGTTTCTAAAACTGTTCGTAAAAATCGTTCTCATGGACGCAGAAAAAATTTCGGACCAACCATACAAATATTTCGGACCTAATTTCCATTTCAAAAAACAACGGCAGACATTATCTGTTAACCAAGCTTTGTTCTTTACCTATAAATAAATTAAATAAAATTTTAGAGGATTGCAACACAATTTCATATTACAGTCCTAAGTATGAAATTGTCCAAATTATAATGGCATATTGTTATTCTAAACTGTTTCCAAAAATTGATCGCCCTGAAGATCATAAAAAACATTTTATTAAAATAAAGTATGTCAATAAAGGTTTTGATTTTGTAAATATTGCCGGTATTTTTAACGACCATTCTGTTAAAGACCAAATTCCTGGATATTTTGATAATACTGAACTCCCTCTCATTTGTTATATTTACAAGAAATCTACCCGAAAATATGTGTTTAATTATAGCCAATTGTGTAAAGATGTAAATATCACTGAAAATACACCTATGTCGTGTAATTGCAGTAATTCAGAATACACCTATGGACCAATTTCCCATGTTATAACAGGAGACCTTAACATCGTTCGCGACCGAGAGTTAAAATCATTCCTCAGTAAAGGACCTAAATATCGTCCCCCGTCAACTATTAACTGGAATGAGTGTCATAATATCATCAACGACTCACTCCGCGCCTACTGTTTGAAATGGGTAAAACGGGAAAAAGCTGACAAAAAATCTTTGGACTCTTTTTTTAATTCAGTAATGAAGATAGTTGATATTCGAATACAACATTT
This sequence comes from Mytilus edulis, assembly GCF_963676685.1. Taxonomy (NCBI): domain Eukaryota; kingdom Metazoa; phylum Mollusca; class Bivalvia; order Mytilida; family Mytilidae; genus Mytilus; species Mytilus edulis. The sequence goes on from NC_092344.1 coordinate 21,457,372, forward strand.
TAAAGAACATTTTACCCTCAACAAAAACTATAAAAACCCTATTTCGCGTATCAAAAATAAACTAACAGAATTAGCCAAGGAATTTGTTTTTGTCCCGGCTGATAAAGCTGCTAATAATATCATTATTGTTTGACGTAAATTTTATATAGAGGTTCTGCAAAAGGAAATCACGAATTCACCAACATTCCAACTGACTTCATTTTCAGAAAACGACATCTGTAACAAACATAAACTTTAAGCTACTTCTTTACAAGCAGAACCAAACACAATGAAAGTCCCAACTATGTACTGGCTTCCGAAGCTGCACAAAAAACCTTACAAATATAGATTTATTTCATCCTCTAGCCATTGTTCAACTACTAAATTGTCTGTTTTACTTACTAGTACACTTGGAACAATAAAAAACCTGATAATAAATTGTTCAAATAAGGCCTTTGAAAATAGTGGAATTAATTACTTTTGGAGTGTCAAAAACTCGTTGGAAGTACTTGATAAATTGCATGCATATATTGGTGATTTTGAATCTGTTCAAAGTTTTGATTTTTCTACCCTATATACCACTTTGCCTCATATTCTTATTAAGAAAAAATTCACATCCCTAATTAACTGGGCATTTAAAAAGTCGGAATGCGAGTACATATGTTCAAACTCTTTTAGATCATTTTTTAGTAGCAATAAACAAAAGAACTATGTCAATTGGACATGCTTTGATACTATTTATGCACTTGAATTTTTACTTGATAACATTTTTGTTCGCTTTGGAGATTCCGTATATCGTCAAGTTATTGGAATTCCAATGGGGACTAACTGTGCACCACTTATTGCGGACCTGTTTTTGTATTGTTATGAGTTACAATTTATGACTAAAATTAGCAAAGACCCATCAAAACAACATTTGATACAAAAATTTAACAATACTTTTAGATATTTGGATGATATATTGGCTCTAAATAATGACGACTTCAGTATGTATACTAAAGAAATTTATCCTGTAGAACTTACTTTAAATAAAGCTAATGATAACAATGACCACTGCCCTTTCCTCGATCTTGATATCTATATCATAAACGGGAAGCTTAATACAAAAATTTATGATAAAAGAGATGATTTTTCATTTCCTATTGTTAATTATCCATTTTTAGATGGTGACGTTCCCTTGTCACCATCTTATGGTGTTTATATATCTCAACTTGTACGATTCGCTCGTGTATGTAACAATGTATTAGATTTTAGCGAGAGAAATTTATGTATTACTGAAAAATTATTACACCAGGGTTTTCGATATCACAAACTGGTCAAAACATTTACTAAATTTTATCACCGGTATAAGGAAATAATTCGTAAATATAACTCAACATGCAGACATCTTATACGTTCAGGTATTTCACATCCAAAATTTTATGGAAATATTCTTTATAAAGCACAAAAATGTCAGTATTCTCCTCAGAAACTAACAAAACCTTTAAATAGACTTATTAAAAGGGGATATAGTTACGATACTGTTGTCAGGTCATTAAAGATTGCATATTTTGGCATTAACATTGATTCACTGATAGGGTCTTTGCATCGGAACTAAACACATTTATTTCTTATAAAAACAGTTGTTGGCATGACACGGGTTATGTTCTTCTCATATATTTTATGATAGTATGATACTAAACCCCTAACGGGAGGGATTGTACCTGACATTCATATGATGAAGACATAATCTTTCAATCAGTTTAATTGAGGTCTGGAGCTGGCATGTCAGTTAACTGCTAGTAGTCTGTTGTTATTTATGTATTATTGTCATTTTATTTATTTTCTTTTGTTACATCTTTTGACATCAGACTCGGACTTCTCTTGAACTGAATTTTAATGTGCGTATTGTTATTCTTTTACTTTTCTACATTGGCTAGAGGTATAGGGGGAGGGTTGAGATCTCATAAACATGTTTAACCCCGCCGCAATTTTGCGCCTGTCCCAAGTCAGGAGCCTCTGGCCTTTGTTAGTCTTGTATGATTTTAAATTTTAGTTTCTTGTGTATAATTCGGAGTTTAGTATGACGTCCATTATCACTGTACTATTATGCATATTTTAGGGGCCAGCTGAAGGACACCTACGGGTGCGGGAATTCTCGCTACATTGAAGACCCATTGGTTGCCTTCGGCTGTTGTTTGCTCTATGGTCGGGTGGTTGTCGCTTTGACATATTCACCATTTCCTTTCTCAATTTTATCATCCTTCCAAAAAGCAATATTATATATAGATTTTTATGAATTTGTCCTTGATGACTTGATATATTAAACATTGAATTGAAATAACTTCAAAATAATGTGATGTGATCATTTTAAAAGGCAGAAATCAATACACAAACTAAAATTTGTCATAATTGAACCAAATGCATGCTATTTTTAAATAAAAAAGGTTGTTACATGTTAAAACAGAATGGGTCCCAAGTACACGGATGCCCCATCCGCATTATATTTTTTTATGTTCAGTTGACCGTGAAAATGGGGTAAAAACTCTAATTTGGCATTAAAATTAGAAAGATCATATCAGTGGGAACATGTATACCAAGTTTCAAGTTGATTGGACTTCAACTTCATCAAACCTACCTCGACCAAAAACTTTAACCTGAAGGGGGAACGAACGGTTGCACAGACCAGAAAAAATAATGCCCATAAATGGTCCATAATAATAATAAAATTAATAAGGGTTCCACGGAACCCAGTGTCTTGTCTACTTTTGCTGTAAATCGCAGGCACAACAAAAATGAGGAAAAAAATCAATAAAAATATTCCTCTTGATACTATCTTTTGATTGTAAGAAGCTTCTGTCCAAGTTTGGTAAAAATCCAGGATAGTTTTTTAATAAATGTTTTAAAAACTTTAACTGCAGACTGTATGTATGTAATGTTAACTGGAAGAAAATCTAAGTCCATTTAAAATTATAATACGGAAAAAAAGGATTTATTTTTTTACAAAATTTACTTCTGGATACTATCTTATGATCATAAACAAGCTTCTGTCCAAGTTTGTGACAAACCCAGGATAGTATAAGAAAGTTATTAAGATTTTAAAAACTTTAACCACAGAGTGAATAAATTTGGACGCTGCCCAGGACACCGACACTGACAGAATGTAGGATCGCTTAGTCTTGCTTTTTCGACTAAAGTCGAAGGCTCGACAAAAAGAGTTTTTTTTTTTATGATATCAACTTCACTTGCATATTAACAAAGCTGTAACTTGTTTAACCGTTTTACAAAAAAATGTTTTAAAATTGCTTCACAAATACATAATTACTGCAAAAAAAAATATTGAACAGTTGGGTAACTTTTTTTGTTACCATAGCTTATGCATATGTATTTATAGTTCAGAAAAAGTTATTTACTTCGTCTATCCACTCTTACTGGTTCTTACGTACTTTGCTAAACCGAAAATATGCTGAAATTTGAAATAATATAAATTACAGTGGATTTTTTTAAACAGCTTATGCCAATTTATGTGAAACAAAATTGTTCCACCACAACATGAAAATTGTAGGAAAGAGACAGATTTGAGTGGTTTCTTTCTCTATATAAGCTCACATATGTCATTAGTATAGATTCACTTTTTAAAATGTATAAAAGTAAGAAGATTAGGTATAAGTGCAAATGAGACATCTCTCTACTAGAAAACATATAAAAGTAAATTTAAGCAATTAATAGGGTCACAGAGCGAGGGCTGTTTACCCAGTTATGGTCGTTAAAAACTTTCATTATCAACAGGGTCAATGTTCAGGCTTCAACAATGTTCAAAACCTATACTGAATAGTAAGCTATAATAGGTCCAACATGCAAAATGTTAAAAAAAAACTCAAACTTAAAAAAAAAACAGCATTAAATTTATGTACATCACAAAAAAAATATGATAGATAAACAATCGACACTACATGTGTTACTTTATAATTCCAAGACAAAAAGCATGCAAGTTCAGGAATGCAGTATTTATAAATTTACAATTTAAAATGCAATCAATATTCTACATTTAAATCCAATCTTAAATCTCAGATATCTGATGGTATCTTTCTTTCTTATCGTTAATTTTAGAATGAAGTTTAATGCATATTATTTTTGTAAAATTAACTGTAGAGTTATCTCTCATAGATAACAAAAATTGTTAAAAACCATTTAACTTTTGTCATTGACTATTGAAAGGCTCTGTAGTTCATTGGTTTGCATTTCATCCGAGGGTATCACAATCTAATCTTAATCAATGATGATATTTTCAAGAATAAAATTCATAATATTTATATTACACCATTTGTGAGAATGCCCATTAAAAATAATGCTATTCTGTGAAATAGGGATGCTATGCTAAAATTGGCTTTGTATGAAAAGCTAATTCAATATGCAAACTGCTGTTGAATGGTAATTTTCACACTTTGCAGACAGGAGAGGAATAACCTTAAATTCTTATATTGTGCTTCCTAATTCATTTTAAAAAATACATAAAAATGTAAGCCTATATAATCAAATATTATTCACTGGCCTTAATATGACACATAATCATACTACATATTGTATATATCTACCATTTTTGTGTGAGTTAACATTTCATAATAAAATTAAATTTTCTTTGACAGAAATTATTGAACTAAAATGAAATTTTATAAATGAGAAACAACCTCAATGTGAACAATTAAAATGAAGAAAAATATTTCTGTGTACTGGCTAATTTCATTCCAAATAAATTATCTACTGATAATATTTGTTCAGTGCTGCACAATCAATTCAAAAATATGGTTAGATGTAAACATTAATATAAGAAAAGTCACTTAATGATGTATATAAAATAAAAATTTCGATTCATACTGGTCTTTTGATCAATATCTATCATAATGTAAACATAATATCTCAAATAAAACAATAGGAAAAAACTCAACAAAAAAAGGACAACATTCTAGACAATTACAGTATAAAAAAACAATACTACACACTTATCATGTGTAACATATCTTTACCATTTCTGTAAACATGATATTTATGTAAAGTACAATAACTCAACCATATAAAAAACATTAAAAAAACCATGTGGAGATGAATAAGTATCTACCACTATATCGGATTTATGATCATTTCCAATAAGGCTGGCCCGAATGTTTCACAATTCAAAGTATTATTTAAAATGAGCAAATGAAAAAATGAAAAAAAGGGCAGTTTCAAAATCTAAAGGGTTATAGGTAATTTCATTGTACGTTATTTATTCAAAATGAAAATAACTGCATACCATTGGTTTGTTTCAATTGTTAACCTTTTCACTACTCAAAGTTTTTTTTTGTGTGCTATGAATAATTTACCCATAATGCCATAGATTTTGAAGCTGAAAATTATAAATTCTACATTTACATGTTTTGATTTTAACTACAATGTTGTATTCTGGTAATCTTGATTAAATACCATGATGATTTGAACAGTGTAATCCCTAATGTTAATATCTAATTTGATCATGAAGATTATAGATTGGTTTTTTTTTCAAATTTGATTTTATACCAGGGTCATTGAATGGTTATTCCCTTTTATCAATGACATACAAGTTATATTGTCAGGTTGCAGATGCTAATCACACTAAGCACCAACTATGAAATATGGAAGACATGTTAATCATCAACTTAATAAAGCAACAATTACAAGTTGTATTAATTTACAAATAAAGACTTCTACTTTGTCAGATAAAAAAAAATTATCTTTGCACATTTAAAACCTACAACTTCTCTTCTGAACATGTCATAAATATATCAAAAAGATTTACTCAGAAGTATACCACCAAGATGTTTGGGTAAAACAAATATATATAATTCTTCAACAAATTCCCATTTTACACAGGGATAAACTTTTCACCCCTTTAATTTCTTTAAAAAAAAACTTTCACAATAATGTAAAAGGAATTAAATTTTATGCAGAGAATGACAGACAATATATCAATTCATTATAATATCACATTTTTTGGAAGCAATTCCTAAGTATCAAATGAACATCACTGCATGTTTAAACATACAATCATTTATCACACACTGGGGATCTTTTCTGTTCTTTGATGTTATTTCTAGTCAGTAAACTGTTTTTTCTTGTGATCTTCTCCAAGGATTTTACAGTTTTGGCAAAGCTTCCAGGCGATTCAAAATATACTGTCTGATTGTATGGCAATGGTTTTGGACTTCTCTGTCTAAGAAAATATTTCTGGCTGAAACTATTTTTACTAGTACTCTGTAAAATAAATGAACAGTTTAAATCAAAGATGTAAAAAAATATAGCCTAATCAAAATTAATCATATTCTCTGCAACTTAACATGGAAAGAGTCTGTGCTTGGTTTCAATATTACAACAATATTACTATCGATTGGTTCTTTATTGATTATAATAAAACTAGGTTGATAACTCAAATGGTGCATGTCTATATTCATTATAAGACAGCAAGAACAAGATAGATATAAAGTTAAATCACTAAATGGTCATATATTTTAATGGGCAATTTCACTGATACAGTTGTCTTAATTATCCATTAACTTAAAAAAGCACACCTAGAACAACAAAGAACAACAACTTACTGGTTGTGGTGTTATAGATCTGGTTACTCTACTTCCAGTCTGGTCTGCAAATCTTGACTCCATACTACGGACTACAAATATTATATAACAATGCTTAAAATCTGTGCATGCTAGCTTGTAATTCAATAAATATGAAATTAAAAAAAAATATATGAAATATAATTCAATAAAAAACATGTTTCATTAACTAGATGGTCTTTACTTTTTCTATTTTGTTTTCATAAGATAGTCTGCATTCCATCTGCATACATTTTGTTGAAGTTGAAAAAGTGCTTGTTTTTATTTATTTTTTGTTATTTCTAAACGTTGAATGATTCATTAAACAGTACCTTATTTGAGGAATAATAAGACATAAAATAATTCAACATATTAACTTGTCCTGGTAGACATTTTAAACTTCATAGAGAAGCAATTTGAAATGATGATAAAATTATTTTTCAAAGTATCAATTCCTTTTAACAAGATGAAAATAATGAGTGTAAATCAAAAGTCATACTTGGTGAAGGTTGTCTGTATTTTCCAGTTTTTGCCCAAGCATCAATTTGTTCTGCCAACTCCTTAAGAGGTGTAGCACCACGTATATCCCTAAGCTCATCAGTAAGTGTAGTCTGACTGGATTCCCAGGAATAACATGTTGAATAGCTCTCCACGGTGGATAAAGACGAAGGTATATATGTGTTATCTGTATCACCAGACAAACTCTCTGTAGATAAACTACTCTCACTACAACCACTATCACTTTCATAACCTGTTGCTGTAAATAATGTAATAATGGTTAATAATTGACAAATCTATATTCACTTATTTTATAATCTCTACGATCTGATAAGCTCAGTATTAAGACAACATGTATAAGTTATTTGTTTCAGATCTCTAACTTAGAACAGTGCTTTATGTCACTTTCAGCATTTTAGTTTTTTTGTGGCAGTCAGTTAGTATTGGTGGAAGAAGCAGTAGTGAAGGAAGAGAACCATAACCTTTGGCAGAAAAAACTGCCAATCATAGGCAATCATTGGTGTTGAATGCACCTGCCACATGGTGGATTTCAACTCACAACCGTAGTGCTGTGAGCCTAGTTGAACAACTTAAATCACTAAGCCACTGAGCCCCCGTATCAAGTATGACATCAAAGGTTTATTTTGCCACATTTATAGTACTGGAATTTTTATATATATCATAGGAGAGTATTTTATTTTTTTTATCATAAAATGTTTCTTTTAAATGGTAATCAATTAAACAGGGATTTTTTTATGATAATTATTGTTCATATAAAACCACTTTCCATGTAATACGTAGATAAAATGGAAGTACTTTACTATCTGCTGACATTCTTATTATTAGAACATCATGGCATGTTGTTCGTAACTGTATCCTACATTTATCCCCCCCCCCTTCCAAAAAAAAAAAATGGCAGTTCAAACACATGTTGGAGCATATCTTTCTTAAAGTCTACAAGGAATGATTCACTACCTACTTTAGAAAAAAAACTTTTTGGTCATCTATTCTTGATGGCACAATGTTGTAATTTTTATAAAGAAAAAATTGTAAGGGTTCTGCAGAATGATGCCAGAATCCAGTGTCTGGTCTACTTTATGAAGCTTATAAATATTTTAGGACATTTAACTGCAGATTGTATGTAATGTTAACTGGAAGAAAACTATGTACATAATTAAATAACATACGGAAAAACAGGAAATATATTTTTAAATTTCCTTCTAGATACTAGCTTTTGATCATAAACAAACTTCTGTCCAAGTTTGGTAGAAATCCAGGAATGCTGGATGGTTTAAGAAAGTTATCAAAATTTAAAAAAAAGCTTTGAACAGAGTAAATGTTATGTTGTTAAGGTTCATCATAAGGAATTGAAAAATATGGCCGTGTTTACACCTCCAAAATTACTATGAGTACAGACAAACTGGTACATCCAGGAAAGTTTTAAGGCATGGCAGGAACTAGATATATAAAAGTTATATGAAGTCTACGTTTCAGAAAATAAAAAACTTACCTGGATTTTGATGTTCATTTTTTTCCAGTTTGCAGAAGATTGCAAAATAAACAAACACCCGAGTTTCATTTGATACGGTCCACTCAGTTACACAGTTTAAACCTGTTAAATCACCTATTGTTTACAGGTGTCTATTGTCCATCTATTGTCCATTTAAATCAATACTACTCACAACATTGATTATATGAGGGGAGCTTCTCAATCGTTTTCACTACTTAGTTAATTTTTGCACCTTCTGCAGGAACGAAAAAAAATGGATAGCAAAATCTAGAAAAGTTTATAATTTTCTGAAACAAAAAATGCATTTAAAATTTATATATCTAGTTCCTGCCATCCCTTAAAACTGTTGCAGGTGTATAGGTTAGTCTGTACTCAGAGTAAAATTTGGGGTGTAAATACGGCCATTTTAGCCAAAAGGTTATGATGAACCTTAACTGGCAGAAAAAAACTAAGTTCATTTATAAGTAAATTAGGGAAAAAGTATTTTTTTACAAAGTTTCACTTCTAGATGCCATCTTCTGATCATGAATATAAAACAAGCTTTTGTCCTACTTTGGTAGAAATCCAGGATAGTTTAAGCAAGTTAATAAAATTTTAAAAACTTTAACCACAGAGTGAATGTTGCAGAAAAAATAAGTCCATTTAAAAGTAAAATATGGACAAACAGGATTTTTTTTTTACAAATTATATTTCTGGATACTATCTTATGATCATAAACAAGCTTCTGTTTAATTTTGGTAGAAATCCAGAATAGTTTAAGAAACAGACCGAATGTAATGTTAACTGGGAGAAAAACTAAGTCCATTTATAGGTTAAATACAGATAAGCAGTATTTTTTTACAAATTTTATTTCTGAATACTATCTTATGATCATAAGCAAGCTTCTGTTTAAGTTTGGTAGAAATCAAGGATAGTAAAACTGTCATGATAGTTTAAGAAAGTTATTAAAGTTTCAAAAACTTTAACCACAGAGGGAATATGACAATGTGTGGATGATGTCGACAACGACAGAATGTAGGATCACTATGTCTTACTTTTTTTCAACAAAAGTCAAAGAGCAAACTCAACAAAAATCTTGAGTAAAACAAATTCCATATGACTTATGTCAAAATAATAGTTTTAGATTTGCTGTTCAATTGCTGCTTCATGGGACACATACATAAATGTAACTTTGTATAAGTTCATAAAAATCTTAACATTCACAGAATATTTGTAAATCAATATTCTTTCACTTACTATCAGCAGCTGCTGTTAATGTGTTGGGTCTATCTGTATTACTGTTATATTCTTGTAATATAGTGTCACTACTGGTATCTGTACTCAAAGTACGTCCAATTTCTTGGTTCTGATTGCCTGTTTTAAAAATAATTCTGAGTATAAAGTATTTTTTTTAAATCTACATTCGCAAAGAGAATATCTTATAAAAGGTGGTTTTGAATTTTGTCTTTGTCATTGTATTTTCTTATCCAATTTTTTTTCTTTTATCTTTTCTTGTTCTGATAAGACTAAAGTTGATACTACATAAAAAGAACCTACCAGTAAAAAAAATAGTCTGAAAAGCTGTCTTCATGATAGACCTGAAGTCCTACAGTCCAGGCCAGAACAAAATTTGTACAGACAAACAATACTTTCATGAAAAGAGCCTCACAAGCCAAATAAATTTCAAGAAATTTTATGAAAAGCTAATGATTTTCTGGCTTGTACATTTTTGTATGTCAATAGGTTTTTATGAATCCTGCTTATGCTAGTCTAACTAAAGTCTTAACATTGTTTATGCTTGCTTGCATTTCTTACAACTTTTCATGTACCAATATAGATTTATCATTTTTTTGGTGCAAACTCAATTTTGAGATTTGAAGATAAGTTTTTTTACACTTGTGGTACTTTTAAATCAATGACAACATGCAATTAGTTTAGTACATTTGTACCACAGTACGCAATTAAATATACATGAGTTACCTAGCCCAGTGTTTTTGATCTCCAGGTTTTCAATTTTTCTCTTGATGTCCCATAAGAGTTGATTATTGATGACATGTAAATCTTGATAGCAGTAAGCTGAAATTCCCAATACAAGTAAAGCAACTGCACCGGATATCTTCCTGCAAAGCTTCTGGTACATATAAACTGCCTCCTGCAATTAATTAAAAAAAAAATATATATGCAAAAATTGTGTGTCTTCATGAAGTTGTACATGGTGTAGAAACTAGCAATATGCTTTATTAATAAACTTTTAACAAACCCTTCAATTGGAACTAAAATGTTCATCTGCTTTAACTTGAAACTGGACCAATTTCTGCATTAAACATGTTAAAAGAAGTGATGATGCTAATATAAATACAGTAGCAAAGGGAGATAATAATGCATCCAAATTAAGTGCTGTTTTCCTAATGTTGCTGATCAACATGATCAATGAAAACCATCAAACACTAATGTTGTCAAATTGCTTCAGTGAATTTAAAAATATTCAGAAGATGAAACTAAAATAATATATATATACAAGTATGATGGAGACATAATCTTTAAATCAGTTTAATTGAGGTCTGGAGCTGGCATGTCAGTAACTGCTTGTAGTCCTTTGTTAATTTATGTATTATTGTCATTTTGTGTAGTTTCTTTTGTTAACTGTTCTGACATCGGACTCAGATTTTTCTTAAACTGAGTTTTACTGTGTGTATTGTTGTGTGTTTGATTTTTCTACATTGGCTAGAGGTATAGGGGAAGGGTTGACATCTCCAGAAACATGTTTAACCTCACCGCATTTTTGAGCCTGTCCCAAGTCAGGAGCCTCTGGTTTTTGTTAGTCTTGTATGATTTTTAATTTTAGTTTCTTGTGTATAATTCTGAGTTTAGTATGACGCCCATTATCACTGAACTAGTATAAATTTTTGTTAAGGGGCCAGTTGAAGGACTCCACCGGAGGTACCAGAGTTTCTTGCTACATTAAAGACCCATTGGTGACCTTCTGATGTTATCTGCTCTATCATGTCTATGGTCTGGTTGTTGTCTCTTTGAACTATTTCCCATTTCCAATTTTATTCAAACATGTGATAAAAAATGTATCTGCTGTAGAGGCATGTATATGACATGAAAGAGTTAAACTTAGACTGTTTACTTTTCTTACATCATATTACATCAACATGATTAATAAATTATTTACTGACAAATATTGGTTTAGAGTTTTGATGTTCGGTCGCAAAACCTGGAATTCGAAGATGTTGTTGCAAAAATAGAAATACATGTAGGATTCTATCATGTCTATTTCTAGCTGAAATATATATGCACATACAATTTAGACCTTCGTTCTTTTTTATGTAATCAAACAATTTTATACGGATATTGCCCAAAAAATGTAAAATTTGAATATTAAATACATTATATAAACCTACATCGATATCACCACCACTTCCAGCTAGTTGATTTTCTTCTGATATCAGCCAAGATATGGCAAATCTCTCTGACAAGATGTTAACGGTTGCTACCCCAAATAACCAAAACCTTGCTGCCGCAGTACGAGGCGCTGATGTCAGAAAATAAGACATAAGCACCATAACAGCATAGTATAGAATCGAATATAAACCAGTGAATTCTCCTAACATCATTGACTGAAGGTGTGAAAATTTATCAAATAAATCGCCAATAAGGAGACGCTGTTCATTTGTTGCATTTTTATATTCATCAAATATTTTATGAATATTATCAGAAGATGTTGATATAATATTACTCAAATTGACAGATTTTTCAAGAATTTCTTGCTGGTTAGTCATTGATTCCTTTTGCTGGTGAAGCATTTCATTTTGAAGTTCACTTGTTTCTTCAAGTTGTGTAGCGACATCTTCCGAGCTTGTTGCAAGTCTTTTGATGGTTCGTTCTGTCTCATCATGCCAAACCTGGGATTCTAAAAAATAGCAAATGTTCTGTGTATGTGTAAAGAAGGTTGCCATTGAGTTTCGATCGGAATCCTTCATATTCTGTGTACATTCTGATAATTTCTGAGTAACATCACATTCATATATTGGTAGATTTTGCATTTGTAAAAAGCAGTTCAAGTATGCAAGAGCTAGTTTTCCTTGGACTTCAGCTGTCAACTGCTTGCAATCTTTAGTGAGTACAATTATTGTTTCTTTCCAACAATATCCATAGTTTGGAAATTCACTTTTACTTTGCATTAATTCAAATTCAGTTTTTCCAGCGTGAAATTTTGACTTGTCCAAGTTTGTGAACTTAACCTCTACTAAAACAATGAAAAACAAAAGAACAGTGAGGGAGGAAAAAAAGAAAACTCCCCTTAATATCATAATTCTCAGAGTTGATTTTTCAAATCGTAAACAAAGCAAGTTATCTTCTCTTGGTCATGCTTGATATTTAAATTGTGTATTGCATTTCGAGAACAGTGCAAATTCTATATATACAAGAACATTGGCTGCTATCTTTGGAAAAAAATATAGCAATAGAAATAAATAAAAAATTCTCGTCAAATATCAAATCAGTGGATGACGAAAACCCACTAATAGACTTTAAATCTATCCGTGGCTACGGAGGAACAGCAATTCTGTGGCAGAAAGATCTAAACAACACAGTTGGGAATTCTCGTATTCAAGTGATAACAATAAACAGCAGTCCAATTGCAACATGCTTAATTAATGCCTATATGCCATCTGCACAGAGTAGTGGGGACATTGAATATAAAGATACATTAGATCATGGAAGTAATATTTAGATCCCATATCCATTATTACTTCCATGATTAGATCAAATCTCCGAAATTATGGGGTATAGAGAAACATACCAGATAATTTTATGTGGTGATATGAATGCGTCTTTACATCGTGACAATAGGAAACGGGACACTGTCTTTGGAGAATTCAAAAACATAAACAATCTCCATATACCAGATGGTTATCCAATAAAGCCAACCTTTTTTCATCACAATGGCAAATATACAAATTGACTATTTCTTGTTTGATGAAAGAATTATACAGCAATCAAATCCAAATGTGAAAATAGCTATGAGGCATCCTACAAATACCTCTGATCATACTCTAGTCACTGCACATATGGCTCTAAAGGTTGAAAGATGTTCTCTACGACCTGTCAAAATATATACAAGGCCAAACTGGAGAAAATGCGACAAAAGCCTCTACAAGTCAACTATTGAAAGTAGTCTAGACAATACATCTGGAGAAAAGAAATTCTCGGGTACCGTAGAATCACGTATACAAAAATTGGAATTAACACTTCATAAAGCTGGTACAAAATCTATTCCGAGCTACAGGAAGCTGAAAAAACTAAAATCTGTTGGGAAAGGCATATGGAATAGCAAAATTAGCCAAGCATCTAAAGAAGCAAAGTCTGCACATAGGAACTGGATAGATAAAACCAACAAAAATCAGGATGCAGATCAAGAAAAGCTGGCTCTCAAAAACAAAAAACGTCATCTGAGACAACTACAGAGACAGGCACATGCATCAAAGAAGGAAAAGTTCATAAATGAAATCATGCAAGCTTCAGAAAAAGACAGCAAAACATTCCATAAATTAATAAAGCAACAACGATCTAATCATTCATCAAATACTGACGTTCTTTACATTGGAAATGAGAAATTTGAAGGAGAAAGTATTCTAAAAGCATGGACAATACATTTCGAAAAACTCGGAACACCAAATCATGACAAAAATATCTTTGACCTGGAACGCTTCCACTTGGCTAAATTGCAAAATGACATCATTTTTGAAAATCAACATTCCAAAAAAGAAATTAAACAAGCAACACCTGAAGAAGTTAAAAGTGCAATTAAGAACCTAAGCACCGGCATCAGACGAAAATGGTATATGTTCTGAACATTACAAATATGCTGTAGATGAATTATCAGAAGAAATCGCAAGCATAATCAATGATATTTTCTCCGATTTGGATGTTCCGAAAAATCTAAAAAATGGTTTATTAACACCTGTTCTTAAAAAGAAAAAGGATAAAACCGTACCTGGAAATTACAGGGGAATTGTTGTAACAAGTATCTTTTCTAAAATCTTTGAATCAATCGTTAAAGGAAGGCTAGAATATGAGCTACTACCATCACAAAATCCATTACAGAGAGGGTTTACAGAAGGCGCATCAAGCCTCTTCGCAGCCTTTATTACAACTGAAACTATTCTAATATATCGTCTTCTTCAAATATTATTAGAACTTGTTGCACTGGATGCAGAAAAGGCATTTGACACCCTGAGTCATGAGATCATGTTAAATAAGCTTTATCATGATGGAATTGAGGGAGATATGTGGATCCTACTACGGAACATCTATCAAGATCTGTCTCTCAAAATCAAGTGGAATAATGAAACATCAGAAAGTATCAATATCATGCAAGGGGTTCGTCAAGGAGCAAAATTATCATCTCTGCTATACAAGCGATACAATAATACCATTCTCAATGCAATATCCAGTAGTAATCTAGGCGCAAAAATAGGCAACATACAAGTAGGCTCTCCTACATGTGCGGACGATATTGCCTTACTGGGTGAGCGGTCAGATTTACAGGCAATGCTCAATATTATAGACTTCCACACTAAAAGAGACATGGTTAAAATTAATCCAGACAAATCAGAGATAATGTGCGTATCTAAAGGATTAAAGCAACAAACGCATTCATACAGCTTCAATGGAAAAGAAATAAAATGAGTAGAAAAGCTGAAGCATCTAGGTATCACCAGGGCAACAAATTGCAAAGTCAACTTGGACGAAAGGCTAAAAACTGGCCGGCAAACTATATATGCCTTGCTAGGTTCTGGCCTACATGCCAGAACAGGAATGTCACCGCTGGTACTTAAAAAGATCTGGAAAACATATGTTGTCCCCCGCTATCTTTATGGACTCGAAGTACAAATATGCATGAAAAAGGATGTATCTGAACTAGAAAAGTTACAGAGGAAAATGTTCAAACAATTTCAATGTCTATCAGATAGGACAGCATCTGCTTCAGTATATATACTAATAGGTGCTGAACCCATAGAATCGGTACTGGACAAAAACATGCTAGCCTTATTTCTCTCAATTTCTCGCCTAGATGGCTCAATAGAACATCAAATCCTAGAATGGGAACTAGAAATCAGCACAGAATTTGACAATTCTTTCATCTGTCGTATAAGCAAAATTTTACAAAAATATCAACTCCCAACAGCAGAAGAAATTATGAAAAATCCTCCATCAAAATATATTTGGAAAAAACAACTTCAAAAAGCCATAAATGATTACTGGTCTTCAATTTGGACAGAAGAATGTAATACAAAATCAACACTCAAACATTTATCGTTGCAAAATAATCCGGTAAATAATCCGCATAACATTTGGAAATGTGTTCGAAATAATCAATATGACATCAAAAAAGCGGAATTGAAATGTAAGCTAGTAACTGGTACCTACATGCTTCAAAGTATAAAAGCAAAATTCAGTAAAAATATAGTACTGCCTGACTGTAAGCTATGTAAGGACAATGATGAAACCCTTGAACATTTTCTCCTGGAATGTACTAGGCTTGATGTACGACAAAAATGCATGGCGAAGCTAGTCAACAAGCTAAGAGAGATAGAAGGGGGTGGTACAATCGACGTCAGTAATGATGAAATACTGATGGAAATTATACTGGATTGTTCTAAGACAAATATACTGAATAATCAGCCAATGGACAAGCTACTGGATATAGAAAGGCAAACACAAGATCTTTGCTACCAGTTACATATAAAGCGAACAAAACTTTTATGTGACATCAAGTAAAAGAAATGTATGAAGGCTCTAATTATTTTAGATTTTAACTTTTATAAATCTAAAGTATATATTTAAATACTGAAATAGCAAATAAGTCTTACTAAAATGTTCTAGATTTTAACTGTTAAAGTTTTCAAGTAACTTATAACACCGAAATCGTAAATATATGGTGTGTACTGTCTGCATGGGATGCCAAGCTAACTAGTACACTCTATAATATCTTCAAATCAAGAGCAATATCCAATATAGTCTGTACAGTCTGCATGGGATGCCAAGCTATTAACTTGTATCAGTCTATCAAGAAGTGCGTGATTTATACTTTTAATGATAGCCTTGGCAGGGCACTTATAGTTTTATTAAATAAGCTGTAAATAACATTTTTATCATAATATAGTGGTGAACGCTATTGCCGCAATAGTTCTGTGTACATTTCTTATCGTGATATTGTATTTGCAACTTGTGCTGTGTACATTTTTATTGTGATACAATTGGTGAACATTAGCTGCATACAAGTTTTTACCGTGATATCGTGTTGATTCTTATTACCGCAATTGTGATGTGTACATAATATTTTTAACTTATTATCGTCGTAATATTTTAAGACTTTTAAAATATTTCTTTTAGTCGTACATATTTTTAATGTAAATATAAAGATATCCGCAATCTCGGTGTGTAAATTAAATTGCTCATCCGATAAGTGGAGTGCTCCGATTAAACGGAGGTGAATACCTGTACAGAACAGAACAGAACACTGTATAAATATATAAAAATACATTGAGACATCATGCAAAACTAAATATACCACATGATCCTACATGGTTGGCCACTTATGGAATACGGTATTGAGAATATTGTGTCATGTTCCCAGACTAAACCAAGACAGAGACTAATAATGTAATCGGGACCCTAATACTGGGCGCGAACGTGTAGGGTGCGAACGTGTAGGGTGCGAAAATGTATTGGGCGCGAACGGACCTGATACCAATACTGGGGAGGTCTAAAACGCGGAAATTGAAAACGCGGAAGAGAAAAATGAGTGTATTATGACTGATATCTTTGGAACCACTAAAGCTAAATTAATAAATAAAACTGATTTTGAAAGCTAATATAATAGTCTATAAGATAAAATATTTGAATATGTTTTTTTATTGAAAAGTTGACCGGAAGACTTTCTTAGTGTGACTCTGGCAACACATTTTTGAACATTAAAACTTAAATTCACAAAAAAGCATATAACCCGGTCAAAGTCTGTAAATTGACTCTTAAAGATATTTAAATGAATAATAATATGATATAAAGAACAAAATAAATATATTACTATAAAAGGACAAAAAGTTGACCAGAAGGCCCCCTTGTACACAAATATTGAAGTGAAATTTTCAACTTTGAATTAAAATTCACAAAAATATAAAAAGCCCGGTCAAAGTCTGTCAATTGACTCTTAAAGACATTTAAATGACAAATAATATGATATAAAGACAAAAATAAATATATTACTATAAAAGGGCAAAAAGTTGACCGGAAGGCCCCCTTGTACACAAATATTGAAGCGAAATTTTCAACTTTTAATTAAAATTCACAAAAATATAAAAAGCCCGGTCAAAGCCTGTTAATTGACTCTTAAAGACATTTAAATGACAAATAATATGATATAAAGACAAAAATAAATATTTTACTATAAAAGGGCAAAAAGTTGACCGGAAGGCCCCCTTGTATACAAATATTGAAGTGAAAGTTTCAACTTTTTAAAATTCACAAAAATATAAAAAGCCCGGTCAAAATCGAGAACATATGAGAAAATGATTTAGAAATATATAAATACATACCTCGCGGTTCCAAAGATATTAGTTATAATACACTCATTTTTCATTTCCGCGTTTTTTATTTCCGCGTTTTAGACCTTCCCCCTAATACTTTTACAATTTTGTACACTAATCACGTGACATTAAAAATGGTAGACCTATTTGGAAAATCTTAAATTCTTATTTCCTTTTATTGATAATACCATGTCGAGTCAACAAAAGAAACTTCAGTTTGCCCCATTCAGTAGTTTTCTTGATGCTGGTTTCTGGCACAAATTATCCGAAAATAAACTAAATGTTTATGGTTTGGATGAAACCCCTAAGTTCATCAATGGATTTTATTATAACGGTAAGTGAAAAATTATCGGAAATATGTCTGGGAATAATATATTTTTTTATACAAAATATCTACTTTAATATGAGGCATGCAGGCATTACCTGTAAATGGGGACGAAGTCTGTATGAATTATTTTTTTGTAACTTAGTATTTGTTAAAAAAAAGAAACGGAAATACCGTAACGTTTCCGATTTTGGTTCTGTTGTTAGGGATTTTAGTTGTGACGTTATTTAAATTATGACGTCATATGCAATGTAAACAAAGAAACGCTATCATCAGGTAACGTTTTTTCATATCAAGGAATTAATAAAAATGAAATTGGTATTGCGCGTTCCTTCCTATTTTATACTAGACTGATAAATATATATTTTACTCAAAGTTTCATACAAACGAGACCGGAAAAAGGAAGTACATTGTACATTTCTGCGCCGGTCCGGGATTTTAAAACACGACAAAAAAAATTTGAACGATTTTGAGATCATTAGTACAATGAAAAATTCGGGAAATTTTCCCGAATTTTTTTTTTTATTGAATTTTCTACTGTTATTGGGGACTTCGTCCCCATATTATATGCTTTACTTTTCAACACTACCAGTTAAGTTGTATGTGGACATGGCTAAGAAAGACTCCCTGATATCCCATAATTCCTTGCCCAAAACAATCTTTGACTAATTTACATCATTTTTGGAATCTTCCGATCGTCAATTTCGCATGCCTTTATGACTTCATTTACCAGATAGAAGGCGTGCCTGTACCCCTGCTCTCTTAAAAACTTCCAGCACTTTCATTATATCATCATTCTGTAGGGTAGTATAGAAATAATTTATGTTCTTTAAGCATGGTAAGTACATTGTATGTAATCCTGGGTAACACGAATGACCGAATAACACTTGTGATGACTGAATTACACTTGAAATTTCAATATTATCACATATTAGTGACTTTTAAACATTGATTATCTATACTATTAAACGAGAAGACCTCATTTTGTGTGTCGCTTCTCTTCTTTCCACATTAAATTATTCATCATGTCTCTGTGTCCTATAGGTACCATGCATAGTCGCATTTGTCATCCATTCTTATGATTATACAGTTTGGGTTATTTTGGGAGAAAAACGAAAAAAAGGACGTCCGGATATTGTTCCGTCATTGGATATAATTTTAAATCACAATAGACTTCTGGTTTGCGTTTTCTGTATAGGGAAAACGGTACTATTTATTCTGCCATAGGCGACAATACTAACAAATGACTAACATTTTCTAATTTTACCACTTTTAATAACAAAAACCTGGATAAAACAGTTATGTGTGGTGTTAGTACTTTATTACTCTATTTTAAAAATTGAAGCCAAATAGTATCATCGATGTATTTTATAGCTTAAAAATGATTTACAGAAAGCGGATAAGTTCATAAAGATCATTTTAAATTTAATGTTGTACATTGAACATGGCGGCCATTGTGATGTCCATGGTCACCTTATTGGATGTACACACTAAATTTTAAAAGTTTTTTATGAACTTATCTGCTTTCTGTAAATCATTTATAAGTTATAAAATACATCGATAATATACTATTATTTTATAAATAATGCTTAAAAGTCACCAATAATGTACTAATATTAAAATTTAAAGTGTTATATTCGGTCATTACAAGTGTTATTCGGTCATTACAAGTGTTATTCGGATATTAACAGTGTTATTCGGTCATTCAAGGTACCGAGTTATCTTGATTCCTGTACGAATGAGCATGATGAGGGAGAGTGACCATCTCATTAGATATTAATTTCTCAAATAATTTGTGCAGTGTAATAATAAACTTTTTCACCCGTTTGCTTAATATGTGTTGGAAGTGAAGATGCATACATTTA
The DNA here is from genome assembly GCF_963676685.1 of Mytilus edulis. Classification (NCBI taxonomy): domain Eukaryota; kingdom Metazoa; phylum Mollusca; class Bivalvia; order Mytilida; family Mytilidae; genus Mytilus; species Mytilus edulis. The sequence continues at coordinate 21,477,708 of NC_092344.1, forward strand.
TGTCACATGGTGATGGAAGTCACATTACAGATTCGTCTAAAAACTAGAGGCAGATTCAAATGGTTTCTCATGGGGCCCTTTTGTAGGAAAAATCTGGTAGATTATATATGGAATTACAGAAGCATGGCTGGAGCGGGCCCCCTCTTAGACAGTCACTGGGCCTCCCCCTTACGAAAATTTCTGGATCCACTTCTGAAAACCCTATCCTGGAACTGCTGTATTACAACTACTGTCTAACACAAAATCTTGCATTTGAGTTTTTCTGTTTCTCTACATTCAAGAAGATAAGTTTAATCACATAGCAGTTAGTCTCATTGATAAAACAAGAAGTAAAGTTGAATGGCTATATGGTCTCCATGGTTTCTCTGTAATGAAATATAATTGTTTACATCTTTGTCCTTTGGTCTTTATACATGTTATATATAGTTATATTATTGCAAACATACCATATCTTTTTATTTGAATAATCTTAAAGAAAATGCAATTTAATATTTTCAAAAAGAGGAAATAGTATTACATATAAATTTCAGATATACATATATTTCATTATTTCAAAATAAACTGTTTCAAATTTACAATCTTCACAAGTATGTACATGTTACAGCCAATACAGGTCATCTTTCCTTGTAATCACCAGTTTGATGTAAAAAATATTGTGTGTTGAGGTCAGCTATTTGTGTGAACATTAATACACAAATTACATGAAAAGATGTCCATGGGCGGTTGCCTCTCCTAACTCACTGTTATTATTGTTTGATCAGCATATATAGTTGTATGCATATAAATATGTTAGTGGCAATAAGTTAAATTAGGCACCAAGATTCAATCTTAGATAATAGGGTAATGTTTAGGCAGTAAGTTCATGAAGTTTATTTCCTAACTGATGTTAGGCATTACTGATCATTCCTTTTAAATCCTTAAGATCAGATAACAGCTATAATATATCCGTTTTGTATAGAAAAAATATTTGCACATGTAGATGAAAATACACTATTGTTGATGCAAATGATTTAGGAAAGAAGAAGAAGATTGGAAAAGTTTCATTTTTTAACCCCATGAATAAAACTGTGAAAATGTATAGTTCTTTTATGGTCTCAACATGTTAACGAGAACTTCTAACATTTAAAGAATATGCATAAAAAATTATCCCAGTCACCTCATATCTCCAGAAGCTTTGTTTTATGATTAAACAGGATTGACTCAGTTTATCCTATCTAATCTTGTCTTCTTTTTTGAAAGTTTTCATATAGACATAATAATGTAATCTATGTACATGATGATTTAATGTTTTTTACAATGTGATGTGTGTTTTCATCTAAGTAGTTTGTCTATTGTGTGATCTCCGTCATCACTGAGGTTGTGAGATAAAATCCTTCTACTTGTGAGGAATTTTGACTCAGATCTTAACTGATAAGGATGACCAGTTATCCTATAGAAGGTTAATGTTTCCATGCAATTTTCTAGGCCTCTACTAATAAAAACTGGCTGCCATGCATGGTATAGCCAAGATTGCCAAAAGTAATACTATACACCACCAAACAAACAGGCATATATTCAAATGCAGAAACAATGAAAACTGAACATTATGTTATAAGATGTATAGTTATAGATTGTAAGCTATGTTCATTATTTTTCAGGTGATCCAGCTGGGTTACCATGCAGATTGAATGTAGAATATTCAGCATTTGATAAGTAAGCTACAATGTATAAATATACCTTCATGAGCTACTTTTTGAGTAAATTGAGGTTCAAATTTCAGATATTTCCTCAAAATATGGATTTGTGGACGCATTTTTCCTATTGATAGAAATGCATAACTTTTTTGGTTTAAAAGATATACATGATATGTTTTTTTGTTAAATTATTTGTAATTTATGCAGTTATATAAATATTGCATATATTTGTACATTTTATTTTTACAAACAATTCAAATTTATCAAATGATTATGAATGTAGGAAAAAAACATCTTTTTTTGCTGTATAATTAATCAAATTTTAAAAAATTGCCCTATTTATCATGTTTATGTTTTCATAAAAATTGGTACACATAATCGTGATAATCTTCTTACGTAATCAAACCAAATGCCATTTTAAAAAAGAGTGGTCCATGAACTTGTTTTCAAGTTAAATCAGTTTGAATGGTAAAAATCAGCCGAAAACTGCAATTTTTTCTGATAAGACACTGTTTGACGTTGCGAAAATAACAATTTACGTTATCAACATGATTGCTTCCCCTGTAACTGTATCGTATGCCCTTAAGAGGAACAATAAATGAAGAGTCAATGATATTTGGTTATGCAGTTTTATCTTATGGTGGATATTATGAAATTAAATGTCACATTTTCATAACATAACATCTAGGCCACTCATTACAGTTTAACATTTGTTTATAATCATACATGTCATGCATGTAGTTTGCATAAAATATATGATTATAGTCAGGTCCTGGTTCTCACAAAGACAAGGCCATGAGTCCTCACCCCTGGACTCATGGAAATCTGTCTGGACTCTGGACTCACCATTTTCAAAACTGGTGAGTCCAAAGATGCATAACGATTGAAATATTTTGAATAAACTGAACACACACACATCGATCATTTTATTGCATAAGTTTAAAAATTTTCGGAATTTAATGTTGTTTCAATGCTCTATATATTAGGTTATGGAGGCTAGTTGATAAATTATATATAGCAATAAAATGTCTTATTCTTACTGTTGGACTCACCATGGCCAAAAAAGACAAGTTCCTGGGCTCGCCTTCAAAAATTCTTAGTGAGAACCTTGAGATATAGAGAAGCTGTAAGTGGCAAAATTATTCAAACTGTAAGTCCACTTCCTATAAAAGACATTTAAGTTATTGCCATTTAATGACAGTTTTTAGAGCATCTAGTTTCTCAAAGATGAAATATTTTCTTATATTTTAAAGGGTACCACAAGTTCCATCCAGATGTTTCAGATCACATGGTGTCCTCCATAATATGAACACAATAGACAAATTTAAAGAATGTGATCACAAAGAATTACTAGAAAATGTTGGAAAAAAAGTTTGTTAAGTTTTTTTCCTCTTTACTTTTAGTTCAGATATATAGAGTGGAGTGCTCATTTTCACCACATCTTTTCATGTGTTCTAAAGTTTATGTTCAGGTCTAAATGTTTTTGAAGTATACTGATATTTCTATATGAAGTTCAAATGCAAAATATTCTTAAGCTTGAAAACGTGTTTGTTTGAAAATAATCATCTGAAAAGTTAAATTAAAGGGTGTTTGAAACTTCCTGATGTTTTGTCAACGGGGGACACATATTCGCCGTTTTTACACATCTATTTAAAACCAAATAACCACAGCTTTAAACAATATTTATCAAATCAATTTCATTATAGATGAATAGCAGACATTTCAAATGTGTAAAAACAGAAATTTAGGGCATTCAGTCAAAGAATTAATCAGAAATATTTCTTTGAAATCGTGTTTTTTATTCAAGAAATTGGCCAAGAATCGTTGTCCGTTTTTGTCAGTCATTGCACTGATTTCCATACTTTTAACTCTAGTCACCTAAATCGTTCTGGTTTTTACACCAATAAAATAGCAACAAGTTCCATACACTAGAAACTAATGCTTGTCTTAAACTGAAACAGAATATATATGACCAAAGGAACTAATAAAATAAGCCATAAAACAGTAAGAGGATAATATTGTGTTATTTTTCAGAACAGCATCTAGTATAATAATATGTTAATAGATTTTAATGCTACAAAACAATATTTTTGTGCTGGCTTTTTGTGGAGAAGATTGTAGGTTCATTTCAATGTCAATTCAACTTACAGACTTTAGAATTGTTATTTATTGCTTCTCAAAAAAACTTGTGACCATTATAAGGAATAAGACTTGTCCATTTGGATTTGAATGTATTTGGTTTAGTACAAACTGTAAAGCCAAATATCTTTATATCACATTTTTAAACAATATATTAGATTAGCATGTAATAATTGCTGATGAACATTAGGCAAACAATCAATTAATTAGTCTATCTTTAGAATATTTTTCAAGCATAGCCATATTTTACAGTTCAGTTGAAATTTACTTGCAGGTCTGGGAAGATATTGTTAGCAATAAAATAGAAGAAGATCCATCACTTTTATCACGATTTCTGCTTTTAACATTTGCAGTAAGTATATTTGAGATTCATCAAGTTAAAAGCTGAAAAGATATATAAGCAAATATGCTGAAAATATCTTATAGTATGGAATCTACTAAACCAATTAGAAAAACAGATTTATCTAATACTAGTAACTCTGTTCTTGTCTTCTTATTTTTTATTATTAGTGGTGGTTGGTGATAAGTTGTCTCATTTATAATCATAAAACATTTCCTTATTGTAATATTATTGGTCAGAGAGTACCCAATAGTTCTTGCGAAGAAGCTATTCTCATTAATAAGGATAAGGATTGAGGATCTTTCAAATCATTTTTTTTAAATTTGATAGCAAGACAAGGACTGCTACCTGATAAGAGCTACATGTATACTGATTCCTGTTTATTTTAAATCATGTTTTCTTTGCTATTGATGCAGTTTAAATCAGTTAAAAATTTGCAGTTTTTGTAGTTTTGTTTCTTTTTTAGGATTTGAAGAAGTATATTTATTATTATTGGTTTGCATTTCCATGTTTATGTATGCCAGAAGATGTTACTATGGTTACAGATCCTGTGAAGTTAACAGACAGGTTGAACAGCCAGCAAGTGAGTTTAGGACAACTTTTTTTTAATTGTTTAAAATCAACAGTATCAATTTGGGAATACACTGTTTGTTGTCTCCCTTTGACTATATAGTATTAGTGTATAATTGTAATTTTCAATAAAAAAAAATCATAACAATTATTTGTATACTTTAATTTAAACTGAAATCGCTCTGCTCCTCAGGCTATCTTGATTGACAAATAAAAATTTGTTGTTGTGTGAAAAATTGGTACTTTACATCATGAGGCTGCACCACAAAATGCTTTTGGGCATGTGCTAAATTGTAAAAGAAATGTATTACAAAATGAGCCATCATGCATATCTTAAGTTTACGATATGAGCAGGGCAATGAGGAAAAAGCTACCATTACTGCCTACCTAAAATTAATTGCACATCTTCATAAGAGTTATGGCTCATAGAATTATTAATAAAATGGAAAATTGCATTTTTAGGGCTTTCATGTGTACAAATCTTGCCGGAGTTTTATAAAACTTATATCATAGGTGTATATATCAACAATGTCTCTGACAATTCAAAAATCAGTACAGATGAATTATTTTGAAAAGAGCTGCTTGGGAACATTTTATATATGGAAAATTGCATTGTTAGCCCTCTTATAGATACAATTTTTACTGGATTATTATGTAACTTGTATGATAGGTTTATATTAACAAGTTAAGGGGGATTTCTAAAATCAGTGGTGGTCAATAATTTGTAGAGTTATGCCCCTTAGAAACTTTATTATATGAAGTTTACATTGTAAGTGCTCTCATATGTACATTTTTAGCCAGATTTTATCAAATTCATATCAAAGTTTGATATCATCAATGTCACGTAAAATAATTTAAAAAAGTTAAAAAAACAAAAAACAAAAATGTTTTAGTTATTTATTTTGGACAGATAAAATATGTAAAAGACATTGGACTTCTGTTCTTTTATATGTATTTTATTTGTGATTGAGCACAGACTACTCTTAAAGATTCAGACCAGTATTTGACATTATCCAGTGTTGCCCAGTTTTACTCTGAAACACCCAGGTTTTCCCAGTATTTCCCATTTGGTTTGGCAAAAATCATAAAACATGTGTTTTGGCCAACCCTGTGCATGTATCTCAGTTTATTCATGCAACAATTTGAATATTTACAATAAAGAGGTAGCATGCCCTTTTATTACAGCTGCATATTTCAATTTGTTCTTGAACTTGTATAGCTTTTTATATGATAAAAAGTCTTCTCATTGTTAAAGGCCATATAGTGACCTATAGTTGCTAATATTATTAATTCGTATATTTTAAATCATTTGATTTGTTCAGAGGTAGTCACATGTTAAACTATATTTTCAAAGGTAAAGAGAAAACAGCGGATAGCAAAAATATAAAAAGGATATAAAATAACAACATTTGTTGTTAATGTCTAGGAGATAATTTTATATCTATAAAATTCCAACAAAATCAAATGAAGATTTTGATATAGATATGGTCGGAAATTAATAATATAACAATTATAGCCTATTTATGAGTTCAATACAGGATATATCGACCCAAAGAAGTATATCTACATCAGACTTCGTCGTCAGTCAATATACTTCTTTCAGGTCACTATATCCTTGTATCGACCTCATACAAAGGCTATAATTGTATAATATTCACAGCATTTTATCTCTGGTGGATATTATTAGTTACATAGTGTGCTAGTGACCTAATACAGTATATATAGGGTCAGTAAATTCCATATGGGGTGAGAGTGAAGTTCGAATCCCCATATGGAATTTACTGACCCCATATATATACCGTATTACGTCACTAGCACACTATGTAACAAATTTATCTTACCGACTATCTTAATGTGTAAAATTTAGGCTTGTGATCTATCAGAATGAGAAAGCCAGTCTTCAATACTGTTAGCATTAAGAATCTACTTCCATTGATCCTACAAGAATATCCAACGATAACAACTTGTTAGGTTTAAATGTGTTTAATGAATTAATTTCAATCTTAATTATCAATTTCTTCGTCTGTTGAAACCTTTAAGATTTTTTCTCAGTTCTGTTTTGTTTTTATAAAGGGACATAACACCACTACTAACCGTTTATGAAATAAGCCCCGCCTCCCTACTACCTTATATGGAATAAAAAGGGACGTAACTCCACTACTAACCGTGTATGAAATAAGCCCCGCCTCCCTACTAACCTAATATCAAATACACATGGTCATCACGCAGACGCTTTTAACCAATCACATTCCAAGAAAAGTATAGGAGGTAAGATAAATTGTTATCTCATATGCAATCTCACCACATCTCTGTATTTTGATATTGACAAAATTGACATCATAGAATTAAACAAAAACAAATGAACAAAAGTTTTATTTAGAATATATGCAGAATTAGTAGACACATTACTTCTTATTATTTGAAACACAAAACATTTACTTATGATATTACAGTTACTAATATAATGCTGATCCTAAATTATTTTTAGAATGTGTATTTGAGCGTCAAAATCCCCTTCACTTGAACTACATCCAAGCCACAGTTGCATACTGTTGTCAATAACTAGAGAAACTGGCCATTTTACCCTCTGCGCTGTCATTATTCTGGTTGATAAAAGCTCTCCTGTCATTGATAAGACGTGTAAGGCATTACAGTAAAGATCAGTCACTATAATGTTGCCAGTAGATGTTGTCACTACGCCCAATGCATGAAACACATTGTCAGTTTTATTGATCTTTGGATTCCCCTGATATAGCCATTTCAGTCCCCCACCCTGACCCAATACCATCACCCTCCAACTCTTTACAGATATATGATCAAGAACCACTATGTCATTGTTAACATTTGTTGTGATTCTGCTAGGTAAAGTGAACAATCTTTTTCCTTGTTTGTCATATTCAATACAGTTTTTTTTTAGTTCCATCCATTTGAAGAATGAGAATTTTGCTGCTGGCTTTAGTTCCATCAATAGAGTCATCATCACTGTCTGCGACTCCTAATATGATATCATTGTTTCTGGTAACATGAATTCCACAATTTTGTAATGGTGCCAAGGAGAACAATGGTTTAATAACACCTGATTCTGTTAGAATTTTGACCTCACCTGTTTCAAATAATGAAAGCAAAATTTGATTGTGTGATACTCTGGACATATCAGAAAGCATAGTACCAGTTAAACTTATTTTATTGGCACTAATTTTCTCATCAAGACACATCTTGAGCAATATTTGATTTGCAGTATTGCAAACCCATGATTCATGATGGTTTATTATGCACAACTGATCAACAGACTCCAAGTCAGTGGTATAAGACTTCATCACTTTAAAGTCATGTTTTAAATGTTCTTCAGGTGCATTGATAGACTTAAGGGATCCAAATATATTCCCCATAATTGATGTTTCAAATTTTCCAGAATTAAATTCTAATATTTTGTTTGGTAATGGATTGTCAGAGTCATCTTGTAAATTGCCATCGATCTCTAAATCTGTAGAAACAATAATGTCTCCCTGCTTAGACTCAATCACTGTTTCTAGTTCACTACATTTTGATTACAGCCTTTTTTCATATGTTTTGAGTTGTTTATCTTTTGTTATCACTAATTCATTCAATGTATGCTTCTCATTTCTCACTTGACTCCTTAGTCCATTGGCATATTTATGTAATTCACCTTGAATTTCCTTTTCTTTCTCATCTATTTTTTTCATAATCTCATCATAATGTAAGTTTCGTTTTATTTTCACCTGCTGAAGATTTCGGTTTTCACTTTTGCAATTTGCCAGTTGTTCCGATATTTTTGCATGAAAAGTGGTAATGTTTTTCAACTTTTCTTCACAAACCTTGTCCATAGATTCAAGTTCATGTTTTCTGTGTGAACTGGAAATACATTCTGGGCAAACTAATATATCACAAGTTTGACAAAACATACAGTAAAGTTTTCTTGCATGTATTTTACATGGTATATTGTCTGTTGCTACTGCAAGAAAATCATCCTTTCGGGCTTGAACTGATTTAATGTTGATAACTTCATGTTGAGCGCAGGTTGGTGTGTTCAAATGTATTCTTTTACACTGGTCACACATGTACTTGTTACATTGAACACATGACCATTTAACTTTAGTGTTTGTCTCACAAAGTTCACAAGGTTTAGGCATCTGTGCACGTATAATTGATTTAGAAAAAGCCATAATTAAAATGTGAATCCAAAATTCATTCAAGTTGATAAACTCCCTGAACAAAATGTTATTTGATTACAAGTATGTGATAAGAGTGAGTTCATCCCAAATAAACACTGTAGATTGTTTAATTCTAGTAAAGGGAAATGGTTAATTTAATTAAACTTGATTTGTGAAATTACCATACTATGCATCTTGTTTAAAATAAAATAGAATAAGTATGAAAATAATAACATAAACAATTTATTAGTATAATATTTATAAATCATATTTTCATTGTTTGCATTTTCATGTTTTCATATGGATGTTCATAGATATATTCACCTATAAACTAAAGTTTGGTTGAGGCAAACTTAAGTTAGAGAACAGAAACCAACTTAAGAGGTACAGACGGACAATGGTAAAACTTAATGCCCCCTCTGTTACTTTGGGGGCATAAAAACATAAACAAAGGGGCTAAAATAATTTTTGACAATGATTTTTTACCTGAAATATATAGCAGAATTTGAAACACTATACCTCTGACTGTAAAGTGGATTGATCCATGTTAAAATTCTATCGGTAGTGAAGACTGAAGACTTATGTTCTGAATACAACGGATATCACCTATTTCCTTTTTCAAGGAAAATTAGTGGTAAAAATATGATATCATTCTATCTGTATCACATCAAGAACAATAACAGTACAAAGATCACATCTAAATATAGATCTACATTAAAAGTTTTTTATTTTGAGTAAGGAAGTAATAATTAATAGTCATCTTATAAGTCAAGCCTGTGATTTTTCTTAAATCTCTTTCTGAACTTTTAAGTGGTTTTAGGTAATTTCATTTACAATTCTGACCCACTTCACTGGTATTAAAGAGATAATAGTAACTGCAATTACGATTATCCCAATATGGCGACGATAGATATAGGTAAAATCTTTACACTCATTTTTCTTAAATGTAGCATGCTTTTGTCAATAGTTACTCAGCTGCAAGGTTTATCTATACCAGTACATCATATTTGAATCGTAAAGGTGCACTAGATTAGTCTAAGCGCTTTGAAAATTGCCGTCGAAAAATTCAGGATGATAATCGTAACTCGGAAAAAAAGATAATCGTAATTATGGTATTTAAAAATGGAAAGATAATCGTAACTGGAAAGTGTTTTATTGATATTGACACTTAAAACATATATCTAATAGCATATAATGAAGTTATGTCGATGAATTATTTACGAAACGTTCCAACATCTTATGACATTTCTTTTTATGCATATATTATTAACAGTTCTTAGGAAAACAGCTACATATGTGTATTAATTTATGTTTTTTGATTGAGTTAAGTCTGCCAATTGATATTTTATTGTGTGTTTTTCTATGTTGTGATGTTATGCTATTGTTTTTTTACACTAGTAATTTTGGGGCCCTTTATAGCTTGTTGTTCGGTGTGAGCCAAGGCTCCGTGTTGAAGGCCGTACATTGACCTATAATGGTTTACCTTTTTATAAATTGTTATTTGGATAGAGAGTTGCATGTCTCATTGGCACTCACACCACATCTTCCTATATCTACATACTAGTATATCATAAAATTTAGTTTTTTTAATAAATAATGCCGTTAGTTTTCTCGTCTAAAGTGTTTTACATCGTCATTTCGGAGCCTTTTATAGCTGTCTATGCCGTATGGGCTTTGCTCATTGTTGAAGGCCGTACGGTGACCTATTTTTGTTAATATCTGAGTCATGTTGGTCTCTTGTGGAAAGTTGTCTCGTTGTTAATCATACCATATTATTTTGGCATTTTAGCTACTTCATGACTGTCACTGAAATTTCGATATCTCAGAAAATAACTATAAACAACACAAATTTAATTTTGAATTATAACAATATGACATCCTTTAAACAGTTAATGCTATATAAGAATAGAGAAAGGTTGGGATTTTTTGTGTATTATGAAATTAAGTAACGTGGAGTTCTTTGACAAACATGGATTTGTGTTCTCTTATAGTTTGGCCAAAAGCCCGAAAATGAAGAATTGAAGTTGATGTGGCTTTAAATTGTCTTACAAGGAATACTTATTCAAAGAATGACTGCAAAGTGGAGAATAAAATAACGCATATTCCGCAATATTAGAAACAAACTAATTCAAAAATTCATAAATACTCGGTATATGAAAAGTATGATGCATACATATGCATGGAAGATATTGTAAAGACAAATATTGAAGGTACTAAACAAGGAACATTTTTGTATTTGCATACTTGCCATACAATAAGTTATTTTCTATTAAATGAAAACAAAAATTAGCCTAACCTAATTGTCATGTATTTTTCTGAAGCACAAAATATTTGTTGTAAAATCTATAAAAATCTTTGTAATTAAACAAGTTCCGACTGTGATGATGTACATGTTATGCCTTCTGATGTAATTTATCAATATACATATTTGTGTGTGTTTTTTTCAGTCCGTCAAGTGCTTCGTATTAAGACTATAGGTAAGGCTAAAAAAAACAAAAAACAAAAGTAACTATAAACAAAAGTAACAATAAACAAAAGTAACAATAAACAATAGTAACAATAAACTGTAACTATTTTAGATCCTTTACCATACACACTGTTTAAAGAAACGTTCTAAAATACATGGGTATTTGATCAAAACATTTGAAGTAAATTTTTAAAATCATATATTATATCAGTATAAAATAGAAAAAAGGGAATCAAAGGGGAAAAATGGACGGCTATATTTATTGAATTATAAGGAAAAGGGAAATATGAACACTCATATCTACCGATAAAGGTATCAACTGTTAAATCCGATAATGCAGTTATAAAGTTATTGACGGAAACTTTTGTTCATTTCGCGCAGAATTTTAATATAAACGTGATATTGGAGGCAAAACATATATATGACATATGAAAATGTGGTATACGTGACTTTCATTTTGAGCAATGAATTGAAAGGATTGCACTTTTGGGATATGGGATATAGCTAATCCCCCCTCCCCCTCCCCCCTAAAAAAAACAAACAAAAACGGACTTAACGCGCACACAACATTGAAACTTTGAAAAAAATCAAAATATCTATACTTACCACAATAGCTGTCTCGACAGCTGCTTCATTTTCCGTATCTTTAACAGGTACATGTATATATCAAAAGGTTCACCAGCTAATAGAAATTTATTATAGGATATGCATGTCACTTGATGATCGCTGTATAACATCTCTTATATTATGTGATACCTCGAAAGCTTTTGATAGGGTATGGCATAGTGGCCTCTTAATAAAACTAAAAGCGTATGGTATTGACGGAAATCTGTATAAATGGTTTGAAAGTTATATTTCAAAAAGAAAATAAAGCGTTTTCGTTTCAAATGCCTATTCGCCTTTTGATAATACTAATGCAGGAGTTCCGCAAGGCTCTGTATTAGGTCCCCTACTATTTCTTATTTATGTAAATGACATAGCTGATAATTTGACAAGTCTAACTCGATTGTTTGCTGATGATACATCTCTTTCTTATTCCAGCAATAACCCTTACACTATAGAGGATGTCTTAAACAGCGATTTAGAACAAATTTCAAATGGTCTAAAGATTGGCTTATTAACGTTAACCCTAATAAGACAAAGGCTATGATATTCTCCTCCCATACTTCCCCAGATGATATTGAAATAGAATTTCAAAACCAATTAGTAGAATTTGTCTCCTGTCATAAACACTTAGGGATTACTTTTGATTCCAATGATAAATTCCATACACATATAGAAAATATTTTAAAGTGTGCAAGCACGAGATTAAATGTTCTTAAAAAATTGAAATATGTATTGAATAGAAATTATCTTGCTCGTATATATTTAACTTTTATAAGACCCGTTATGGAATATGCATGTGAGTTATGGGATGGTTGTACTCAACAAGAAGCCGACAATTTAGAACATGTTCAGTTAGAAGCAGGGAGGTTAGTAACTGGGTTGCCCGTGTTTGCTAGTCGGGAAGCTATATATTTTGAAACTGGCTGGCAATTGCTTGTGAACAGAAGAAAATCCAGAATGCTCAATATGTTCTATTCTATACATAATGAGACTGCCCCTGATTATCTCTGTAATTTAATGCCCCCGCTTGTTGGTCAAGTATCTAACTACGATTTGCGAAACAGTAATAATTATGTAGTACCCGGTTATAGACTAGACATAACTAGAAAATCCTTTTTCCCATCCACTACTTTTGAATGGAATAGCCTTCTCCCCGACATACGTACGTCCAAAACATAAATATTTTTAAACGAAAGATGAAGTCGAAATTGATACAGCCACCTTCCTATTTTAGTTGTGGGGATAGAAAATTAATATCATTCATACACGTTTGAGAAATATGTGCAGTTCTTTAAATTCAGATTTACATCGTGTTAATATTAAACCCAGTCCCGCATGCAGCTGTGGCCACCCTGTTGAGGATAGTATACACTATTTTTTACAGTGCGCTCTTCACAACGAAGCCAGAGAAATACTGTTTTCAAAATTAGAAAGTTATGCTATATCCTTTGAGCTTCTTTTAGCTGGTGACGGTGACCTTTCTTTTCAGCAAAACAAAGACATTTTGAGTCCGTACAATCTTATATCAGAATAACACAAAGATTTAAAGCAGTCAATTAACATTCTAAATTTCTACTTTACAACCTTTCACTTCAGTCTAGTTGTTTCATTATTATTCCTTATTATATTGTATTTTTTTTTCTTTTTTCTTTTTATTTCTATTTTTTGTTTGAAGTATGTATTACATGCATTACTACTATGTTGTGTTTTTTTTTCTCGCCATTATCTAATGTACTTTGTGTTTATATTTATATTGGGAGAGGACGTCTCTAATGTTGTTATAACTTGTGTCCAATCCCTTTTGCTACTTTTGCAAGTAAAATATGTTTAAACTAAAAGGTTATGCATATTGTTGTCAGTTATAAATAGATATACAAGTTGAAATGATAGGACTTTTTTTTACTGGGAACTCACTTTAGTCCCATGACTGTATATATATATATATATAGGTAAATTTGTCCTAGATATTAACCTGTAAGTTTCTTCATTTATTTTTATATGCGTTTATGTCATCTTTAAACTTGACATTTGCATTTTTAACACACAAAATACCATTGAAATGCTGAAAGACACATTTATTATGTTTCAGTTACTATTATCCGATAAAGAAAATTACGATTATCAAAGAAGAAAAATACCATAGAGTTACGATTATCATACCGAATTTTTCAACGGCAATTTTCAAAGCGCTCAGACGATTCCAGTGCACCGTTACGATTCAAATATGATGTAATGGTATAGATAAACCTTGTAGCTGAGTAACTATTGACAAAAGCATGCTACATTTAAGAAAAATGAGTGTAAAGATTTTACCTATATCTACCGTCGCCATATTGGGATAATCGTAATTGCAGTTACTATTATCTCTTTAATACCAGTGCCACTTGCAATTTGTTTTATCAAATTAAACTGTTTAACTGTTAAGATATTGTAACCAAAAACATTTTTGTTTACAGTCTATTCCAAATAAAATAGTTTTACTAACACTTTACTTAAACCACTTTCACATACAGTCAGAGGTATAGTGTTTCAAATTCTGCTATATATTTCAGGTAAAAAATCATTGTCAAAAATTATTTTAGCCCCTTTGTTTATGTTTTTATGCCCCCAAAGTAACAGAGGGGGCATTAAGTTTTACCATTGTCCGTCTGTACCTCTTAAGTTGGTTTCTCTTCTCTAACTTAAGTTTGCCTCAACCAAATGTTATGAAACTTATACACAATGCCTATTACCACAAAAAACAGATCAAGTTTGAATTTTAGTGGTGTCATTTTTAGTTCACCTTCCCCGAAGGGCCAAGTGAGCTTCTCTCATCTCTTTGTGTCGTTTGTCGTTGTCATCCATCTTCCTTAACTTTTACAAAATCTTCTCTTCTGAAACTGCTGGGCCAAATTAAACCAAATTTGGCCACAATCATCATTATGTATCTAGTTTTTATACGACCGCAAAATTTGAAAAATTTTTCGTCGTATATTGCTATCACGTTGGCGTCGTCGTCGTCTTCGTCTGCGTCGTCGTCCGGCGTCCGAATACTTTTAGTTTTCGCACTCTAACTTTAGTAAAAGTGAATCGAAATCTATGAAATTTTAACACAAGGTTTATGACCACAAAAGGAAGGTTGGTATTGATTTTGGGAGTTTTGGTCCCAACATTTTAGGAATTAGGGGCCAAAAAGGGCCCAAATAAGCATTTTCTTGGTTTTCGCACTATAACTTTAGTTTAAGTTAATAGATATCTATGAAATTTTGACACAAGGTTTATGACCACAAAAGAACGGTTGGGATTGATTTTGGGAGTTTAGGTTTCAACAGTTTAGGAATTAGGGGCCAAAAAAGGGCCCAAATAAGCATTATTCTGGTTTTCGCACAATAACTTTAGTTTAAGTAAATAGAAATCAATGAAATTTAAACACAATGTTAATGACTACAAAAGGAAGGTTGGTATTGATTTTGGGAGTTTAGGTCCCAACAGTTTAGGAATTAGGGGCCAAAAAGGGACCCAAATGAGCATTTTTCTTGGTTTTCGCACCATAACGTTAGTATAAGTAAATAGAAATCTATGAAATTTAAACACAAGGTTTATGACCATAAAAGGAAGGTTGGTATTGATTTTGGGAGTTTTGGTCCCAACAGAATAAGGGGCCCAAAGGGTCCAAAATTAAACTTTGTTTGATTTCATCAAAATTGAATAATTGGGGTTCTTTGATATGCCGAATCTAACTGTCATGACTGTGTATGTAGATTCTTAACTTTTGGTCCCGTTTTCAAATTGGTCTACATTAAGGTCCAAAGGGTCCAAAATTAAACTTAGTTTGATTTTGACAAAAAATGAATCAGTTAGGTTCTTTGATATGCTGAATCTAAAAATGTACTTAGATTCTTGATTATTGGCCCAGTTTTCAAGTTGGTCCAAATCGGGGTCCAAAATTAAACTTTGTTTGATTTCATCAAAAACTGAATAAATGGGGTTCTTTGATATACCAAATCTAACTGTGTATGTAGATTCTTCATTTTTGGTCCTGTTTTCAAATTGGTCTACACTAAAGTCCAAAGGGTCCAAAATTAAACTTAGTCTGATTTCAACAAAAATTGAAATCTTGGGGTTCTTTGATATGCTGAATCCAAAAATGTACTTAGATTTTTTATTATGGGCCCAGTTTTCAAGTTGGTCCAAATCAGGATCTAAAATTATTATATTAAGTATTGTGCAATAGCAAGTCTTTTCAATTGCACAGTATTGCGCAATGGCAAGAAATATCTAATTGCACAATATTGTGAAATAGCAAATTTTTTTTTAATTAGAGTTATCTTTCTTTGTCCAGAATAGTAAGCAAGAAATATCTAATTGCAAAATATTGTGCAATAGCAAGATTTTTTTTTAATTGGAGTTATCTTTCTTTGTCCAGAATCAACTTAAATCTTTGTTATATACAATATACAATGTATATTCACTTTTTACTACCAACTGATAAATTATAATAAATAACATTCAGTGATAACAAGCAGTTTTTTTTACATCTTAATATTTTATGATGTATTTAAATGAGTAGTTATTGTTGCAAACTCCATTAGAAATTTTAATTGAGATTAGTTTTGGAATAAGGGAAAGGGGGATGTGATTAAAAAAAAATGGGTTCAATTTTTCTCATTTGAAATTTCATAAATAAAAAAGAAAATTTCTTCAAACATTTTTATGCCCCACCTACGATAGTAGAGGGGCATTATGTTTTCTGGTCTGTGCGTCCGTCCGTCCGTCTGTCCGTTCGTTCGTCCGTCCGTTCATCCGTCCGTCTGTCCCGCTTCAGGTTAAAGTTTTTGGTCAAGGTAGTTTTTGATGAAGTTTAAGTCCAATCGACTTCAAACTTAGTACACATGTCCCCTATGATATGATCTTTCTAATTTTAATGCCAAATTAGAGTTTTTACCCCAATTTCACGGTCCACTGAACATGGAAAATGATAGTGCGAGTGGGGCATTTGTGTACTGAGGACACATTCTTGTTTTGAGAGGATTAATATTCAACAGCATAGTGAATTGCTCTAAGAGAAAACAAAAATTTTAAGTTCATTAGAACACATTCATTCTGTGTCAGAAACCTATGCTGTGTCAACTATTTAATCACAATCCAAATTTAGAGCTGAATCCAGCTTGAATGTTGTGTCCATACTTGCCCCAACCGTTCAGGGTTCAACCTCTGCGGTCGTATAAAGCTACGCCCTGCGGAGCATCTGGTTAAAATGTGTCCGATGATCCCTCCCGCCATCCAAGACGTCCAACATGGCTAAAAATAAAACATAGGGGTAAAATGCAGTTTTTGCAGGCTTATGCTTATACTTCTGACACTAAAGCATATTGAGCAAATCTGACATGGAATTAATTGGTTATCAGGTTGAGATCTATCTGCCCTAAAATTTTCAGACAACCCGCTGTTGGGTTGCTGCCTCTGAATTTGTAATTTTATGAAAATTTTCCAGTTTTTGGGTTATTAGAGTTATGCCCCTTTACAAATTTAAATATTGCTGAATATTTCATTTCAGTTTTCAAACTTTAGTTTGCCATAAGTCATAACAAAATAAACTGAAACACAATTGCTGAATTCTTTGTTTCTGTTATGGTACTGAATTTTGCCTCAACCAAATGATATGAAACTATTAGTTTTGTGTTACTAAGCATCTTGTGTTTCACAAAATTCAAATTAGGAACATATTTGGGTATTGTCACTTTTACTGTTTTTGATTTATGTTCCTTTATTAGAGTTTATGCAAGCTGGTACATCAACTGTTTCCCATGGACACATTCCCTATTATTACTGTTTAACTTATAACTGGAAATTTGTACAGTTATTTATGGTTATTTTAATATTTCTAGACATGACATGTTTAATATTTAAATTAAATGTCAGTGTTCCCTGAACATGTTATTTTTACCAATATCTTTACATGCAGTTCCTCGTTCATGTCTCTCACCAATTATTTCTTTGAAAGTATGAATCATAACAATTGTCTTAATAATTGCAAGAAACTGCAGCTGCTTCTGTGTTTAATGAAAACAATTTAATTCTAATTGGACCAGAAATAAATTTAGAACCCTTTTTTTTTAAGATTTTTTTTTACATGAATGTAGGCTGTTGAACTTCACAAATTGAAGATATTTATTTTTGATTGATTTAAATGTGTTTTCTTCATTTCAAGCCAAAAGCAACCCAAATCATTTAGACCTATGGAAAAGAGAAAGAAAAGGTATGCTCAATAAATCTTATTTGTACATTGTATTTTCTAGTATTACGAAGAGAACTTTATATTTTCTCATTTTAGATATCAGAGCTGATAGCAGAATATGATAAATTTCAAAGTACATCAACAGAATTTGTTGGATATTTTATTATAGTACAGACTAAAGACAGTGTTGTTGTGGATCACCTTAAAAATGTGGAATCTTATTCCAAAGATACATGTAAGGTCAGTAGAAAAACTGTGGACAAATAAAAGATACATATATGGAGCATGTGCAAGATTCGTTCAATAATGTATATAAAATCTTATTTTATCTCTATCTCTTCTAACAGGTTTCTCAAATGTCCAAAAGTCCATTACTCAAAGCAAGACAATTCTAGTTTCTAGAAAAAGTTTGAGCAGTTCTTTTTTTTCTTCATAATTTGATACTTACTATATAAGACTTTCATAAAATGTATCTAATCATGTATAAATGTAAGTGGCCTAAGCGACAAAGCACTGCTCTATTAAGCATTACCACTTCTCCCTATCACATGTATCAGTTGGAAAATATAAGTCACTTCTGCCTTTGATTCTGAAGATGTATGAGCCATCTTCTTGTAAGCCACAGGACAAAGTGTTTTTTTTTTTGTAATTTGTTTATTTTTGACATAACGACAGAAAACAATCAAGCAGGATTACAAACATGTACAGTTTCAAGTATGGTCTTAAAGATATTATTATTATATGACAATTCTAAATAGCAAGACATACAACAAAATATAACTATAATATTCGTACCAGTTATAAAATATTTAAATCACCTAGGACAGATTGTAATGGCAACCATTTTTTATCTATATATTCTTTTTGTGTAGGAGATAAGAAATTTACTGTATGTTGTTCTATTCTTATACAGTATTTTAAATATGCAATACTACCTTTCACAGAAGGTTTTTCTCCTGAGTTTTTACAGCTATAAATATAAAATTTTAAAATCAACATTATATGTTGTACTACATTATATGGGTCAAAAATTTCCCCAATACCAAAAATAACATCTTTTGCCTCTATATGTTTAAGGCTAAATCCACATTTTAATAATAAATCTTGAAGTGCTATCCAAATATTTTTGCTATATATACATTCCCAAAAAATATGCAATAAGCTTTCTTTGGTTTCAGTGCAAAAAGTGCACAGTTCTGTTTCTATTAAACCACATTTATAAAGAAAAGAGTTTGTGTATACAATTCTATGTAATAACTTGAATTGAAAATTTTGAAGTTTAGTTTAGGCCAAAGTGTTACAGACAATTATTTAGACCTTTTTGTTTCTTGTTTTTATCTTATAATATTTTTTTATAGATATTTTTTGGTTTTGCTGACCCATGTACATTAGATAGTAATCCAGGATGGCCTCTTAGAAATTATCTGTTGTATATAAGTTACCACTGGTAAGTTGATATAGATAAGATATAAAGCAACCTCAAATTAAGTACTATTTTAATATGAAGAACTACTTTTATTGCAAATGCATTAATACAAAGAATTGGCTTTTCAGCTTAATACTCAATTCTAGACAGTAAAATCCATATTTCATGTACACTGAATTGGCTTTTCCGCTTCTTACTCTAATCTAGACAGTAAAACCTGCATTTATGTAGACCCAGCTTCTAATACAATACCATTATCTCTATTTGAATGCAAAATAAACAAAGGAGTAGGTTCAGTAAGACCCCTTTTTGGCCCGTAAATATAGCAGTTTTACAAAATTGTGAAACTGTAATCTTTTAGTTATTTATTGGAAAGTAGAATGCTTCTGCTACATAAATATAGGCTGTTTTTGACAATACAATGTACATATATTGGGTACTGGCATCATTAAGTCATGCTAAATTACTGAAATCTTCACAATTTAAGCATTTTAGTTAAATTTTAGACGGTTTCCGTCTTAAATGAAAGTGGCCGCATTTGTGTTCATTCATAATTTTGAAATGTAAGTTGTATTTGATGATAATGCATAACATATATAAAGGTTGAGGATAAACACAGATGCGGCCACTTTCATTTTTGCCAAAAACCATCTAAAAAGTAAGGTTATTTGGCATATTTGATAGATTTTTCATATTTAAGCTTGAATCGGAGCGTTTTTAATGACTCAATCAGTTAAAATCTTTCATGAAATCAAATCAATTGAAATAGACACTCAAGTGTTTAAAAAGTGTCCAAAATCTTTCGTTAGATGAACCTGAAATTTGAGGCCAAAATCGGCTCTTACCTGACCTACTCCTTAGTCTATTTATTTTATGATTTCAGTGTAAAATTTCATAAAATGCTTGTGTGTATAGGGCTTTCCTGATTGCCAAAATTATCGTATTTGTCCTATAAGAATCAAAATAATTCATGTCAGATCTAGATTTCTTTTCATTTAACCATGGTTTGGTCATTTATGTTCATAATTTACCACTAGCTTTTGCTCGGGATAAAATTATCAAATATAAATCCCTCCTCATATTGAAATAAAAGCAAATGTACAGCTGCCATGAATCATTCCAATATTCAAATGAAATTTCCTTATGCATGAACTCTTGCACCTCATAATTATGTTGTCTCAAAAAGTAATTACACAACTGTTTACTATATATTAATGAACATTTGTAGAATTTGTATTCCCTAATCTTATGGGACATAAACTGATACATATTTGTTAATTTTTGTTACTGTTAATTCAGAAATTATTGCACACATTTATTATTGCGATTTTGTCACTTAAGACCAAAATGCAATTTTAAATTTTGCGATAATTAGAAAAATGCTTTTTGATTCATATAAAAAATTTCAAAATGCGAGTTTTAATTATTGCAATGATAACCCTGTCACTTTTTTAGCAATAATAAAAACATCGCAATAATTTCTGAATTTACAGTAACCATTCTTAAGTATGCATTTTCAGATTTCCTTAAACTACAATCTTTCCACACCTCATTTACATTGTGTTTTTTATTCTAACTGAGAGGAAATTAAGTGTTACCCTTGACAGTCCTTCTGTCCATCCCAATTTCTTTGTTGCAATCTAACTTAACTTTTAACTGATCCAAATTTCATGAAACTCAAAAGATTTGCTGAGAACAAAAACTTGCATACAGAGTTCGAATTTGGGCAGTGCGTCATGTGATGTTCTAGAGTTATGGCCCTTTTTTTCATGTCATTACTCTTACTTAAGTTTTCCTTGTCTAAATTTATTGAAACTCATTCACAGTGCTAAGATTCAAAACACATAGAGTTTAATATTCTTCTATGGATTTTTGCAGGATTAAGAAGTAAGAAGTAACTCATGATTTTATGTACTGTGCATAGTATTCATGTCCGCAGACACATTCTTCTTTTATTTTTTTACATAGTGTTTATTATATGCATAACCTTTTATTTCATATTTCCTGACTTTTTAGCACTTTGTTATTTAATTTGGTATTTTTCAGGGGAGATAAGTTTAAAAATGCTGAGATTTTATGTTTCCGTGATAGAAGTAAAGATGGAGTCAGAGACGTATCACACAGTATTATTCTAACTCTAAATATATCATCAACAAAGACACTTACAGGTATGTACCAAAGTATTACAAACAAATCTAATTTTGTTCAAAAAAAAAGTTCAACAAAAGGGAGCTATACAGAAGAAACATGACTTTAAGTTTAGAATATGATAATTACCTTGGTAGAAAATACAGTTTCTCATCCCATTTTGTTTTTGTTTGGGTTTAAAAATGGTTTTTAAAGTGAACTCATTGTCAAAATGAATTTATTGCACAATTGGTGATATGATAAAGTAGCTTGTTCTAGCAATAAAATAGAACAACTTTACATAAATCTTTTATAACTTTCTGTTGTTGGGCTGTTGTATTTTTGACATTTTTCCTATATATAGGTTTCAATTAACACAATTTGAGCAAGAGTACTTTGATTTGTTGCCATGTTGAAGCTCTTCCTGCCCAAACCTAATTAAATCTGCCAAATTCATTTGTTGAACTGATCATTAGACTTGAGAAAAAAGTTGTTCTCTGAACAATTTAAATTTCTTTTAGCCTTGCTTGATTCCTTACCATGTTCTAATGAGGATATTTTTATTCATATCACATGTTTTAATTTGGTTAGCCAAATAAGAAAATAAACTATTTAGCCTTCTAAAATGGCAATCAAGGGGAATAACTCCAACTCATATTGAATCACAACTGACATATTATTTATAACTTCCTCTGTTCAAACTGAGACAGTGTGCAATACTGTGGATATCATCTTATTTGTCATCAAATAAATTTTGTGGATTTCATTGGTAAAGGTAGATCAGGAGTTTCATCTTTTCAACAAATCACAATATCTATAGACTTGTACTGAGAATTTGTCAAAAATTGAATTAAGTATCCATGAAAATTAAACTTTTTCTTAATCCACAGTATTTACATATACTTGTACATGATAATCGTTTAATTTTGTTTTTCCTTTCTTGTTTACACATTTCTTTGCAATGCATGAAAAACTAAATGTACTTTTGATAGCAATACAGAATCTATTATATCTAAAAATGCCTTCTGTTTGTGTATAGAGTGTCCAAAAAGTGTTGGTTGGGAGAAAAATGAAAGACAGAAACTTGGTCCAAGAGTTGTCAATCTCAGTTCAAGTATGGATCCTGTCAGGTTTGTAAATTATAATAACATGACAGAATGTAACATGGAAGGGTGTATAGAATATATCTGATGGGTTTACTTTTGCAAAACCATGTTGTATTAAAGTTAATTCCAACAAGCTTAGTTCCTTTATCAATTATTGAGCTTGAAGATCTTCAGTTAGACATTAAATGATGAACAACAAAAATACCATTACAATCAGAAATCACAGAACAGAATCATCAATGACATCAATCATATATGGCCAGCTGCACTACAGTGATGAGCTGTAAAGTGTGTCAATTTTCAGATATGTCAGGCATCTCATTTCTGTTTTCTGATACTTCTGAATTACAAGCTAATTTATGTAAAGCACAACAACGCATTCATTCTTTTTGCAATATCTTACTTATTTGAAAGTGTTCTTTTGTTAAACAAATAGTTTTTTGATAGATCTTGAACTTAACTTCCTCTGTCAGCCAACCAATACTCATCACTGTTAAAGCTCTGTTTCAGGGTATTTAGAATTAGGACTTTTCTTTACACAAAAAACTCTTTGTTTCACTTTTCTGAATAAGCCAGTGTGAGGCAAAACATGCTTAGCCAAAAAGAACTTGAATTTGTAAAGTACATATTTTTTTTTAGATTATCTGAATCTGCAGTTGATTTGAATTTAAAGTTAATGAGATGGAGATTATTACCTGAACTTGACCTTGAGAAGGTTGCTGGAACTAAATGTTTATTACTAGGTGCTGGAACTTTAGGATGTAATGTAGCTAGGTGTTTAATGGTAGGAATAACTTAAAAAGTTTAATATTATCTTTTAGGCATTTTATGCAAACTGAAGATTAAGCTGCAAAAAGAAAATACAAATAAGTGAATAACATACTAAACCAAAATTAAATGTTCAGTGTAAGTTCAATTTGAATTTAATTGAGTATTCACATAGACTTATTATTGTACGTAACTTTTTATATGTGTGTTAATTAAGAAAACTAGTAAAATTGGTATATAAACTACATATTTTTGAAGCAAAACATACATGAGGCACTCTAAAAAAAGTATACAAATTTTTATGACGTGAATGTTATAAGTTAGTAAGCTAAGAACACTTATTGCAAACATAGAGACATATATTATTCCTTTTCAGGGATGGGGTGTAAGACATATTACCCTGGTTGATAATGGAAGAATATCCTACTCTAATCCAGTCAGACAATCATTATTCCAGTTTGAGGATTGTTTGAATGGGGGCAAACCTAAAGCAGAAGCTGCTGCAGAGGCTCTAAAAAAGATCTTCCCTGGTGTTGTATGTATATTGTTTAAATTCATAATTGCTTGAGGTTATTTTTTCAATTAGCTGGTAAAAAAATGGAATATATCTTACTGTATCAAATGATGAAAAGATATACATGTACTAGGTACTGGTGCTAATTTATCTGTGTAGACAAAATATTTAAATTTAGAAATTGTATATTACACAGCAATCCAAAAAGAAAGAAATACAAAATGATATCTTGTTATCAGTATTAAGTCTTCCATGATAAATATAAATTTAGAAAAGAATTATCCATAGATATGTATTTTTTTCAGAAAGCTACTGGAATTTCACTGTCTATTCCAATGCCCGGTCACTCTGTTTCTGGTGAGTTTTTATAAACGCATGTCTGTAATGTAAATATCTTATGAAGATTTTATATATTTACAACATGTCTTTTGATAATTATTTAATGTTTCCACACTCTTATTCAGTTTGAAATAATTTAGAAGTTTAAGGTGGTACCTAACACTACAGGGAGATAACTCTGTAAAGTCAGCTAAACGTTTTAATTACATTGTGTTGTAAAAGGAATATTAAGCTTCTCAATGATAAAAAATGGTGTTTGTCAAACTGCTATATAACCAGTGTAATTTTTCTGTCAAAACGGTTGGTTCAAAGTTTTTGAAATTTTTGTATTTTTGTTAAAGGGTCAAAGTAAATACTTTGACAAAACTTTATGAAAATTAAACGAGCCAAATTAATTTTAGTGAAAGTGTTAGGTACCACCTTAATATTCTTTAAAATGCATTCTCACAAGGAATATCATTCTAACTTTTTTATATACAACACTTTAAACAACTATATCAGTTGCAATACCTGATGCTGTGTTCACAAAGGGAAATAATTTAGAAAGTTTACCTACAGGAAGTACAAAGAGAATCATAATAAATTGTTCACTTTTTTAGAAAATATTTGTTTTCTAAAAATGTATGTAAATGTATCTGTATGTAATCGACAATTCAATTTATACTCAATCTAAAAGGTCATTTTGTTCTTTTTTTCAGTTTTAATATTTAAATCATAACAATTGCTTTTTTTCTCATCTTTTCTGTGTTTCATTTCAGATGGATCACTAGAAGTAACAAAAAATGAAGTGAAACAGTTAGATGAACTGGTGCAATCCCATGATGCACTGTTCCTTTTACTAGATACCAGAGAAAGTAGATGGCTTCCAACTGTCATGGCTGCAGCTTATCAGAAGGTAGTCAAACCATTTATCCCCATGTCAGTTTAACTGATATGTAAGGTCTTTCTTATATTGTTTAGGTCCAGATAAAATTTGCAAGAAGACTTGCAATTCTTATTTACTGTGAATTTATTATTATTATTTGTTGGATATCAATTTTTTTGTCTTTTGTGGGAACAGGGAAACCAGGAATTTGGATGTTTGACGTATTGAAAATTTGCTGTATGATTAAATGCAGATTCTGGGAAAGCCATGAAATTAAATATCTATGAAATGCAAGTTTTCCTCAAGCCACAAAAAGTGGATCACATGAAAAATAAATGAATACACAGTATCTGTCATTCCTTTTGTAAAAAAAAAGCTTCTTGGTGATGATTTCTTTGTGCTTTAATTCAAATCCCTCCATCTGAAACAATTAGTTCCTGGATTATTAATTTTACTGGCTTAAATCAACATCCTTCCTGTATAACATAACCACTATGTAATACTAATCATAAAATGAATTTTATTTAATTTTCATTTTTTGTCTGCTGCTGTTCTGAAGTAAAGCCCTTTGAATTTGAATACCAACAAAATTGATATTTTGACAATGTAGTTTCTTAGAAATAAGACCTTTGACATTACATTTTATATTCAATTTCTAATGATGATGACAAATTAGTCAAGCAAACTGAAGGCATATTAAAAAAGACAAATGCAATTGCTTGCTAGAAACAAAATATCACACTAAAACACAATAGAAATTTAAAATTTATATGCACCAACGGTGAACAGATTTTCAGATCTTTATTGAAAATTTATCAGGGTTGTTGTAGTGTCGTGTTATAGTATTTTGATATAAATTTGGTTTCAATATTTGCTTAAAACTTTTTTATTGTTTTTTCTTTACAGATTGTTATATGTGCTGCATTGGGGTTTGACACATTCCTAGTAATGAGACATGGTTTCCACACAGGGGTAGATAACCCTGAGAAGATTGCTTTCTCCAGTACAATGTCAATACCTGGGGACCAGTTAGGGTGCTATTTCTGTAATGATGTAGTGGCACCAGGGAATGTAGGTATATTTGTATACACAGTGATAATATCTAAATACTGAAAACTGGATTTTCTTAATCTTTTCAAGTGGAAATAAAAGATTAAGTACTATTTGAGGAGATATTATCTCAAGAAAAATAACATTCATAGGATCATGATCCGATCATCTTATTCTACAAACTTATTTGTTTGTTAAAGTTTTGCCCTGAGGTTAGTCAAAATTGACATGCTACCACATAGGCTGGCAAAGCAGAACTGTAGAATGTACAGTATGAGACACTTATCCATCAGATTTCAAATGTCACGGATATACATAATTATGGGTATAAGTTACAACCTTTAACAATGATAAAAACCAATAATGTAAATGAACGTATAGATGCTTTTTTTAGCCAACGGTACATTACTGGTTTATCTCATTGTTGAAGACTGTACTGTGACCCACAATTGCATATATCCATGACATTTGAACCCTATATTGAAGAATGTATTTTTGTTTAGTTGGTCTGAAAGAACATAAGCCTAAAAACATAAAATAATTGTGTTGTTTCATGTAAATAATGTATATCAAAAATATGAGGGATTTAGAATAATTGTTTTTTTAGCTGAAACATTCCATTGTATTTCTTTTTAAATGTGCTTTTGGAGTAACTCACTATACACTTTCCCATTTTTTGTTGTTACAGCATAATAAGGTATGTTGATAGGATTTGTCAAATTATCCTCTATTTTTTGCCCATTATGATATGCAACACAATTGTTGAAAGGTATTTCATCCACAATCTTAATGGCACAAATCCAGTCATTGATTTTGTGGTTGTACAGTGTATGGCCATTTAGTAGTAATGGACGTTCATTGCTTCAGCAATGCCATATAACATTTTATGGTATAATTATGTATATGAAGAGCATGCTGTCATTTTATGCCATGTATTTATGGAAAGACCTAATAAAATAACAATACTAATGATATTGAATAAGTTTACAATATCTTCTTTTTTTTGTATAAATTATATTTGATTTTTACAAATAAGAAAATTGATTGAACAAAATTAACTTTTCATTATTTTTAACAATAAAAATCTTTTTTGTTTAAAAAGCCCCATGTACTTCTAATCTACAATTCTTTGGCAATTACAGCTTCCTTTTATTTTTTCTTGTTATGCTTATTGTTGATGGCCATTAGAGTTTTGTTGCATCATTTCATGTTTATTTGCTGCTTCATGTATAGATTTTTTTTTTATTCCAAGCCGAACATGACCTATAGAATGCCAAACTTGAAAACTGGACCCATAATAAAAAAAAACTTACTACATGTTTTAAGAACAAAGTTTAATTTTGGACACTTTGGACCCTAATAGACCAATTTAAAAACCAGTCCCAAAATCAAAACTCTAAATCAATGGGCTAGGATATTAAAGAACCTTATTCAAAGACAAATGTTATGAAATATAATTTACAAGGACAATTTAGCATGTGAGCAATAATGGCTCTTGTAAGTAAAAAACATTATCATTTAGATTTGCATACTGTTGTAGTCAACAAGGGACAGAACTCTGGATCAGCAGTGTACTGTATCCCGTCCAGGCATGTCATATTTGGCTAGTGCTCTTGCTGGAGAATTACTGGTATCTGTGATACAACACCCACTGGGGTAGGTAATATCTAATAAATGAAATATATTGCATGTATTAGTTTAAGGTATGATTTTCTTAACTTAAAAAAAATCTGTTAATTAACTTATCACCAATATTTGTTTGATAAGATCTTTGTATTTTTATCCAATTTTCAATTCTTTCAAGGTTTAAAGACCTGATTTATTTTATATTGTCTAATATATAAACATCAGAATTTCCAATTCTTAATAACTCATAAAATGCATCAACCAAATCATATATTTGATGATATAAGTACCACTTTTCAAGATTTTTTACCTTTTGTTTGATGGGATGGTAAAAATTTAATGGTTAACAGTGAAACATTAATGTTGTCTACCTCAGGGTCACTATTTTTTAGTGATTTGACCAAATTCTAATTAAATCATAGAAACAATTGAAAATGTGGTGTATTATATTAGTCTATGAGACAGCAACGCAATGACAAAAATAAACAAAATACATCTAGGTGACACCATACAATTCTCCAAAACAACAAAAGGCTTGAGATATGACATATGACAACTACTGGCATTGTTGCTGACTTTGGACAGCAAATGATCATGTGGCAAGGTTAAACCAGTTTTTTCAAACCTTCCCCTTATTATGTTGTTTTATAATAGAGCCAAAATAATGATTCAAATTATACTGATATTTCTGTGCTATGAATACATAAATTTTTCAATTACATAATTACTGTAGTTATAAATGGAGGGTTGTAGATTGAAAATAGTACTGAACCATTTTAATTTAAGAAATTAATTTGTTTCAGACCAAAAGCCCCAGCAGATACCAGTGCTAAGGATGAACATTTATCACAAGAGTTGTCATGTAACCTAGGGATTGTTCCTCATCAGGTTGGTATATAGTTAACATTGATATGTTCAGCATAGGAAATATACCGGTACAGATCCACCTAATAGATTAAAATACCACTACATTTGTCTAATTTTAAGATTCAATATAATGTAGAGAAGATATGGTATGATTGCCAATGAGATAACTCTCCACCAGAAACAAAGGAGGAAGATGATAGCTACTGATGTATAATTTATGAATATTTCCAAAAAATAACAACACAAGGTTGACAAGTACCATGACGATGATGTATGTATATGTTTGGTCTTTTTCTAAGGAGCTGTGGAAATATTGTTTTCCTTCCACTGGTACTTGATGTCACTTGGCATTTGTGCCTTTTCTATATTATTACAACAAGGAATCTAGAAAGTGAAATTGGTCTGTTACATGTAAATGCAGCAAAGGAGAGAAGAAATTACTCATCTAGGAAAGTTTTTTTTATGTCAAATTTAAACTGCTTTGGGAAAAAAATGATTAGCATTGTAATATTAATTCTAGATAAACTATTGAAAATACAGTTGCAGGGTAAAAACTGTGAGACTGTTTGATTAGTGGCAATCTGTGGAAAAAGTTTTTACATTTTATTGACTATTAATATCAAGTTGTGGTACTGATACTTAAATGGTGTATCTTTCTTTAAAATAGGGGGCTTAAAATTTTGAGATAAAAGTTTTTCTTTCTCCTTGAGTAAGTTAGTATCTAAAATCTGTCATATGCATTTACCCTTGTTTATTCTATTTTTTTCACACTCTCATTTGATAAATTTTTGGGTTTGATCGCTATTGAATATTTTTAAGTAACAACAGAAAATATACAAGGTATGTTAATTTTGAAATGTAATAATTAGATATAGGAAGATGTGGTATAAGTGCCAATGAGACAACTTTCCATCCAAGTAACAATTAATAAAAATAAACCCATTATCGTTCAAGGTACGGCCTTCAACACGGAGCAGCAAGCTATAAAAAAAAATACTAGTGTAAAACCATTCAAACGGGAAAAACAACGGTCTAATCTATATAAAAACGAGAAACGAGAATAACGTATGTTAATTCTTTGTGTTTCAGATTAGATGTTTCCTTTCTAGATTTCATCAACTTTTACCTGCTAGTATGGCTTTTGATAAATGTACAGCATGTTCAAAAACTGTAAGTTTATTTTATAAATAATGAATATTAGAGAATCACATAAGACTGTATATGATATATTGTAAATGTATCACTTGAATATTATTTGAATATGATAAGGATAAAAAGACTACTTTTAGATTTACTAGTAGATGGCCACAATTTGGCAAATATTGAAACACAGAGTTTATAAATTTAGCAGGTACAAATGTAGTACTTTTACTGAGCATGTGTGAAACATTTGAGACACTGATCAATAACTGTCTCTAAATTTTGATATTTTCTCAAAAATTGGTGTTTTCTGTGGAAAAAAGATTGTTTCAAAGACAAATTTAGGACGTACAAAACACTACAATTATACATCATGGCACACATATTTCCGACTTTGTATGGTTTCAGAGGAGTTGTGACTCAATAAAATTGGTCTATTCCTTTAGTAGTATAGATATTTTAAGTTGAACATTTTTTTTAAATCAATGTTCCAAAACATGTACAATTTGTATTGACAGGTCATAGATGCCTACAAGAAGGATGGTTTTGACTTTCTACTAAAAGCTTTTAATGATCCGGCATATTTAGAAAATCTGACTGGTCTCACACAGATGCATCAGGAAACATTAGATGCAGAGGTATTTATGAAATAACAGTATAGTATGGGTAAAATACAGAAGTGTGGTAATGTAACTGGTACCTAAAAAGGGAAATTGAATTCTGATTCTTTTACCATTTGGACACTCAATATTTTACTTCTTTTTTTGAAAAGTTAATTCAAAAGAAAACAGCTGTTGTAATGATTTCATATCATTTTCCAAATTAGAACAAATTTTAATTATGACTTTTAATAAGAAATTAGTCAAAGTTAGCTGCCTGTTCTACCTTTAATCTTCAAAATGTCTGTCCCTATCCAACATAACCTTATTTTTCAGTGGCAGTCCAAATTTCCCCTACCATCATCCCAGATGACCTCTTGTTACTAAACCTACCTATTGTATTTATTGTGAACTGGTTCTCGTCTTGAACATGCATGAAATATTTGACACTGGACATTAAGCAACCAATAATCAATCAATCGTCATATAATTGTTTCCCTTCCTCTATTTTCAGGTATGGGATTATAGTGATGATGAGGAATGTAGTAGTATGGAAATCACATGACAACAGTTAACAATGTAGACAATTTCAATACTGATATTAATTATTGAACAATTATTTGTTAAGAGACAGGGTTAATAATAAGACCAATAGCTGTTGCTTTATTATAATGTATATACTTCTGCATAACTTTATAAACGCCATCTTTTATTTACCATCTTGCTTGTTGCCACTTTTCACAGAAGGTCCTTTTTAGCTCACCTGGCCGAAAGGCCAAGTGAGCTTTTCTCATCACTTGGTGTCCGGCGTCCGGCGTCGTCCGTCGTCGTCGCCGTCGTCCGTCGTCGTCCTGCGTTAACTTTTACAAAAATCTTCTCCTCTGAAACTACTGGGCCAAATTTAACCAAACTTGACCACAATCATCATTGGGGTATCTAGTTTAAAAAATGTGTCCGGTGACCCGGCCAACCAACCAAGATGGCCGCCATGGCTTAAAATAGAACATAGGGGTAAAATGCAGTTTTTGGCTTATAACTCAAAAACCAAAGCATTTAGAGCAAATCTGACATGGGGTAATATTGTTCATCAGGTCAAGATCTATCTGCCCTGAAATTTTCAGATGAATCAGACATTTCGTTGTTGGGTTGCTGCCCCTGAAATTGTAATTTTAAGGAAATTTTGCTGTTTTTGGTTATTATCTTGAATATTATTATAGATAGAGATAAACTGTAAACAGCAATAATGTTCAGCAAAGTAAGATCTACAAATAAGTCAACATGACCAAAATGGTCAGTTGACCACTTTAGGAGTTATTGCCCTTTATAGTCAATTTTTAACCATTTTTCGTAAATCTTAGTAATCTTTTAGAAAAATCTTTTTCTCTGAAACTACTGGGCCAAATTTAATCAAACTTGGCCATAATCATCATTTGGGTATCTAGTTTAAAAAATATGTCTGGTGCCCCGCCCAACCAACCAAGATGGCCGCCATGGCTAAAAATAGAACATAGGGGTAAAATGCAGTTTTTGGCTTATAACTCAAAAACCAAAGCATTAAGAGCAAATCTGACATGGTGTAAAATTGTTCATTAGGTCACGATCTATCTGCCCTGGAATTTTCAGATGAATCAGATAATCGGTTGTTAGGTTGCTGCCCCTGAATTGGTAATTTTGAGGAAATTTTGCTGTTTTTTTGTTATCTTGAATATTATTATAGATAGAGATAAACTGTAAACAGCAATAATGTACAGCAAAGTAAGAACTAAAAATAAGTCACTATGACCAAAATAGTCAATTGACCCCCTAAGGAGTTATTTCCCTTCATAGTCAATTTTTAACAATTTTCTTAAAATTTGAAGATTTTCAATAACATTTTCCACAGAAAGTACTGTTATAGATAGAGATAATTGTAAGCAGCAAGAATGTTTAGTAAAGTAAGATCTACAAACACATCACCATCACCAAAAACAATTTTGTCATAAATCCATCTGTGTCCATTGTTTAATATTCACATAGACCAAGGTGAGCGACACAGGCTCTTTAAAGCCTCTAGTTCTGTTTTGTTTACATACTTATTTATTTGGGATTCTTTGACCTATTATTTATTAAAGTTCTTATTCCAAAGCTCACTTTTCAATTTTTGTTACAGGTTTTATTATTAGGGCTTTGTTGACCTGTTACCTATTGCCACATCTCTTTTTTCCAATTTATGAAATTTCAACATTCATGCCATTTCTTTTGTTTACAACCTGTTGAAATTTTTTAAATATCCGTTGTTCAACATTTTCTACAGGTCCCATTAATCCAACTTCTTTGACCTATTATATTAAACTATTAAAATTCCCTTTTATCATACTTCTGGTTGTGTTTTTCAAGAGGTTTGTTTACATTTTGAAGCTATTTACCTTTGCAATACATGTTTAAATGGATCTCATTTTCATTTGATAACAAAAAGGTACTTTCTTGGCCTGTATACCATTGCCATGTTTCATTGAAATCCCAAATCTCATTAACCAAACATTTTTAAACCTGCTTTTAATGTGTTATATTTACAGAACAAGTGGTAGGGGTATGAAATTGTTCTTTTATGTGTTGGTAACAGTTGTCTGTTAAAGAATTATTTATTATTAATTATGAAGTTGAAAATAAACTTACAAGAGTCATGACTTGTAGTATTTTATATAGGAGAATACCACATTTGATTTT
The DNA here is from genome assembly GCF_963676685.1 of Mytilus edulis. Classification (NCBI taxonomy): domain Eukaryota; kingdom Metazoa; phylum Mollusca; class Bivalvia; order Mytilida; family Mytilidae; genus Mytilus; species Mytilus edulis. Next base: position 21,511,025 of record NC_092344.1, read on the forward strand.
TTGTCCTTTGATTTTACCCCTATTTGGATAGCTTGATTCACTTTGTTTTATAGATAATTGGGAAAGATAAGGATAACTTTGACAGTGAGTGTTTAATTGCATAAAAATATGAAGTCAAAATAAGGAAATACTACGAACAAAACATTCAGAAACAATTATGAACAAGAGTGCACACACTGAAATGTCTCGCCTTTTTTACTAATCATTAATATTATGTTGATAGTCCTAAATATGAAGCTTTATTACAACTGTCACATAAACTCAACATAAACCAAAAAAACTAAACATTGATTAATGAACCATGAAAATGAGGTCAGGGTCAGATGAACCATGTCAAGCAGACATGTACAGCTAACAATTCTTCCATACAACAAATATAGTTGACCTATTGCTTATAAATTAAGAAAAACAGACCAAAACACAAATACTTAACACTTAGCAATGAACCGTGAAAATGAGGTCAAGGTCTAACAAAACATGTGCGACTGACATATACATCATAAAATATTTCCATACACCAAATATAGTTGACCTATTGCATATAGTATTAGAAAAAAAGACCAAAAACTAAAAAACTTAACTTTGACCACTGAATCATGAAAATGATGTCAAGATCAGATGACACCTGTCAGCTAGACATGTGCACCCATACCCATACCCGTAGCCAGGGGGGACGAACCCCCCCCCTTGAAATCAAATAAGCACTTAAAGTCAACGTTTTGTTCAAATTGTGACTGTTAAAGTCGAGTTCATGAACCCACCCTTGGAAATTCCGGGCTACGGGCCTGGCACCTTGCAGTCTTTCCATACACTGAAAATAAAGTAGACCTTCTGCTTATAGTATAAGAAAAACAGACCAAAACACAAAAACTTATCTATAACCACTGAACCATGAAATGAGGTCAAGGTCAGATGACACCTGCCAGTTGGACATACACACCTTACAGTCCTGCCATACACCAAATATACTAGACCTACTGCTTATAGTATCTGAGAGATGGACTTGACAAGAGCAGGCTTATGCTGCTACAAGACAGCACTCGCATCCACAAAGTGGAAAGGGATTAATGTAAGTTGCAAAACTTGTTTCCCAATCCACTATAAATAAATATGTTTAAACTATCTGTCCTTCAAATGGTATTTCATATTCATAATGAAATTTTATTGACATGTCATGGTCACTAAGGATTGTCATGGATGGTCTTTTACAAATCCTGCCTGCCTGTACCATTTTTGTTGGGACAGAAAGGGAAATTTCTGACATTGAATTGTCTAAGAACATCACGTTGACCTCTAGCGTCCTGTTTCTCATTAATCAATCTCATCAATATAGAAAAGCAATATAAGGTATTTATTTCTTATACCACAACAACTATTGTATCTCATAAACAAATACCACTTTTCAGGAAGAGTAATTGACGAGCAAGCAGGGGCGTAGCTAGAAAGAAACGATCTGCAAGCAAGTACCGCCGAGCGAAGCGATGCGAAAAATTTTTTGGACCCTTTTATGCAGATTTTTTTTTTTTTTTTCGGTTTTCGGTCATTGGACGGTTAAAAGAGGAGCTACATGTGATGTACATAGGACTTATAAACAATTCATGAATGCAAAACTATTTAGAAATCTTGACTTCTGAATAGAGTAAAGCATGATTAATTGAATATGTAAGCAACACATTTTTGTGATACAGAATTTACTCAAAATTGTCCAAAATCTGCTCTTCGGGAACGTCTCTATTACTTTGTCAATATTCACACTGAAATCCCGATGAATATAATGCAGTAATGCTAGCGATAATAACCTAGCTGTAGTTGTTCATGGTTAATCATACATATGTTTTCAAAAGATGTAGTACACTGAACAATCTCTCCACAGTAGCACTCGTGTTCGCCATCGAGCGACCTCCCGATTGAATTTAACAAATTATATTCCAGGCCAGTTTCGTATGTCTCAAACAATGCATAGATTTGTTCGTTTGTTGTATTACCGACAACACGAGGAAGCAGATAATGCGCATAAAAGCGATTTCCTGATGATATCAGACGCGACTCCAGTTCCATTATCATGTGGTCTATGAACGCAAAATATAATGAGACTTTCCAATACTGTTTTAGCGTGTTTGCTGGGGGGATTGGCTCTGGTAGTCTGTCGAACACATCGCCTCGGCATACTTTCAACGATATCGAAGGGTACTGATAAATCTAATGTCAATTGGTACATCGCAGTCCAAACAGTTAAACCGTACTCTGTAAAGTGTGCCCCGAAACTACTAGAGTATAACAAATTCAAATCTTGTAATAGATGCAAGTTACTGTTAGTCTTTTCATCTCCAATAAAACTTTAATTTTGAAACCAAATGCCGCTATTTAATGACATTACATCATTAAAAAAAGCGATTACATATATGTGTTTCCTTTAAACATTTAATTTATAAATTTTTATTTTGCCTTTTTTTTTTTGCATGCCGAAGTGATGTGCACGCAACTGCGTGTTGGCGTATAGGGAGCTACGCGCCTGGCAAGTCACTCTTTCGAAATAATGTATGTAAAGGATGTGGAAAATCATAAAACAAAACCCAAGATATCTATTTTGACTTTTTATTTCATTAGATAAAATACAAATAAGTATTAGGTGGTTGTTAGTCTTTGGGTTCCTGGATTTCATATAGAAAGTAAACAATATACATATTAACAAAACAATTACCATTCAAAAATGTCTGTACATTATAAGCAACAATTATTATGCCAAGTAACAAAAATACAAGTGAAGCTATAACAAAATTTTCATATGGTTTTTACACTTCTTTCTGTAGCATTATCTATAAAAAACAACAAATATGACATTTTGGTTTATTGTCTGTAAACACATATTCACAATTGCAGACAATAATCATTCTAATACAAATACAATGCTGTTTGTAACATAGATTCTGATTGGATAATGCAAGACTTTTGAAAGAACAAAAGGCATGAATGTTCTTAGAATGTCCTTAGCAATTGCATTTTTGTTTGTTAGTCTATAAATAAAAATCAATTACAGTAAGACTGAAAAAAATTTATATTCAGGTTGAGTCTAATTTTGACAGTTACATTTATTTGGTTCCAAACTTGGTTGATAAATACTTTGAAAACATTTTGTGAGGGTAAAATAAATCATAAAATTCAAAATATTATGTTGTTAATGTCAGATCCAAAAAGGTATTAAAATATTTCAATTATTTTAATTTTGACATGCAAAATGAAATTAAAGATACATATATGTCAAGTTTTTCTTCACTTATTGGCAGTTAGAGCTTTTAAATTCTCCAAAAAGTTTTGTATTAAAAGTTTAACCTGAGGTTGAGTTTTGCTACATATAACTTGAATTCATGCATACTACACGATGTAAGTCAATGTTATGTAAATACATATTTAGATAGTCGTCTATTATTCTGTACTAATTAATATAATTAAATGAATGTTTGACAGACATCAGTAGCCCAGCAACACATAAGGCAAGTAGAGATCATCGAAATGAGCTCACAAAACAAAATTTTTATGGCAGTAACCGATGAATGAACTTAAAAGAAAAATTAAACTTTTCTGTGTTTATTAATCAGAAAATCTAAACATTATGAAGGGCTTAAAGAACTTGACTTAATATATAATTTGAGGTGCCAGAAAATATCTTCTCCTTTATAAGGAAGAGAAATTCTGATAACCACATAGAAGTTCCTTGATTTAAGTGGTGAATAAAAAATTGCTTACACACTGAATTGATTTAGTTTTGCTTACAACACACGTATTAAGATCTATAAATTCAAATATAAAAATTGGTTTTAAAATAATGCTGCCTCGATCCTGTTGAATATGCAAGAAAAAGTGATATGATGTAGTCTGGTTTTGTTTACATATCTGCTTTACCTATCTTAGCTAACTTTATATTTCTATGAAAAGTCAAAGATCATGTCTTAGATGTTGCTTTACCCAAATGAAAAAGCTTAATGTCATTTCCAAAATTTTTACTGTTTTAACACTTGTTTAACATTTTTGAAAATATTACCTAGAATACATTAGATACAGAAACGTTAAATTGGGAAAACACAAACGTGGTGTATATAATGTCCAACAAACATCATGATTACAAAAAATACATAGTAAAATTACATAATCCAGATGCACCAATATATTCAATATAAGCTTAAATTGTGATTAGAAGACCTGCATCACACAGAATATAAAAAAATCCTTTGTCCTGATAGTAACAATTGCATAAATGACTCATATAAAACATTCATACACCTACAAACACACATCAGACAGGCATAATTGGATAAATAATGGTGTGTATATGTATATATATATATGTATTAGTATACAATAATAATAAACAACAATTCATATAAATGGAACCTGTATAAATAAGATAACAAAATTTTGCAGAACTATGACAATAAATTGACACAATAAAGTTTCTATCTTTGTTTTGGACTCCATCAAAATCTCCTCCAAATTTTGACACAATTTAAACTCTAAATGTCCAAGGCATACACATTAAATATTATAAAGAATATTTCCAACTCAGCATGCATTCTTCACTTTTACTTCTGTAAATAAGTGTCGAGTAATATACGTAATACTAATTTATGGTAATGGTAAGATGTAATTGTAAGATATAATTTGTATTAACAATCCAAAGAACATTCAATTTGAGTTGTTTATCTTAAATGTCTTAGGCCGTCTGCTTAGGATTATGGTAATCAGACTGAGGAAAGTTATTACTGTGGATTCATTTATTTTCATCGAAAGGGGGAATAACTCTTTTCTAATGGTTGATTGGTTTCTTGGTTTTCCTAAGTCATCATAGAAGCATATAAAAAATTTGCACTATGTTGAACATTTAAGGTTAAATATAATCAAGAAATCCATGAAAAATAATGAAGCAACGGTAATAAATATTGTAGTTGAATGATCAATTCTAAGCTTGATTGTGCAGATGAAAAAGTTTAATCAGTAATATTTATGTAACGATTAGGATAAACAAAATTAGATGAGATTGACGAATATATACAAAATATATGTTACCAATTTACCTATCATCTGTACAATATATTTCGAACATTCCTGGAATAGCTACAATGCATAAATAATCAACCACTATGTATCTTGTTTTATACACTATTTATAACACACACGAACATTCACTCATACATACACAGTGAGTAAATTGCGAGTTAAATGTATGAAACATCCATCATATTCAATGGATTAATTCTGACATCTCTGATCTCACATGGATTATCACTCATGTGGATCTATTGATTAATCACTGATCTCACACTAATTAATTGTGAAATCAATGATCTCACAATTTTTTTGGATCAATTGCTAAATTACTTCTTTCACACTGATTAATTGTTAAATCTATGAAACAATTGCTAAATAAGTGATAATTTCTTAAATGACTGATCTCATATGTATTAATTCTTAAATCACTGAACTGACATGAATTAATTGTTAAATCACCTATCTGACTTGGATCACTTCCTTAATCACTGATCCGACATGGATCGATTGCTGAAACAGTTATTTCCCCTGGATAAGATAAATCTAATCGTAGTTCCCCTTTGAAAGGTTTATTCTTCAGTTACTTTGTAGATTTATAACATAACAAAATAAATTTTACAAATAAAATGAAATTAAATATACAAATGGTAAATAAAGACAATTTACAAAACAGTTTTGTAAAGAATGAAATAAAATCATAATTTACAGAAATAATTTAAAGAAATTTCTTCTTGCACAAAATATAGTACAGAGTAATGATGATTACCATAATGCTTAATAGGTATCACCCAAACAATCACGCTATTTCTACAATAGCGATCGATTGATATTATTATCAACACTTATTTCGTTCAACTTAAATATCTAGAATATAGCGCTTATACTAGCTACTATGATAATGAACACAACCCTGTATTCTCATTATTATAATGATTCAGATGTTTAGTGCCAACCAGTATACTAACAATGTAAACATTATATCGCAAGAATAACCAACACAAAGAATTTCAAAAAGAGTCTCAGCAAAAAAATATAAACAGAAAATATCTCCAATATTAGTTGCCATGCAAAGTTGGTCCTTTGAAAATATAAAAATAATGATGATGAAATGTTCAATGTTCACTATTAAACAAAATTGAAAAAATCAACAGATTTATGAAATACCAATGTATAAATACAATGCACACTGCAAATTAAAGAAAACAGGCATGATAAATTCTCGAGGATGGTTCGTTAAATTATATATTGATTTATGAAACAATTGAAATATCTCTGGCATGATTCTTCGATTTATCTTAACTTGGTTAGAATGACCATGTTTACTAATTTAGTAAGTACAGAGAATGAAAAGAAGGCCACTTAAATTTGCATCAAAACATAATGCAGGTTTAGTCATCCCATATGAGTAACCTCTGTTGTGCAAATAAACCATAGATTTCCCTGACTACGATGTTACCAATTATTTTACAACTTTCATGGGTACTTTTAAATTCATCTACCAAGAAAACAACATGTTTTATTTCTAGATCTTAGTCACAAGGAGCTAAGTGGGTGTATCCTGCTTGCCCATAAATAAAAATATTACACCTCTTTAACGGTTAGTAATCAAAACAATTCTAAATGACAAATGTATCATGCAATTATTTCTCAATTATCGTATCACAGATTGCATTTGATTGTACAATGTTATATGAGCATTTGTAACAAGTCATTTAATTGGTCGATCATTCATCAGCCATAGCACTGGTAAAGCTGAATCCCATAAAGACTTTCTGGTTCATTGTTTTGATATAATCCTTGTCTGGTGGTGTTATGTTTGGTTTTTCCATTGTAAAGTCAGTGTCAAAGTTAGATATATCATGAGCAGATTTCTGAAATAAAAAAAAAAACATAAGTTAAATTACAGGATTTTTTTTTATCCTGGTTTTACACCATTCTTCAAAGGGAGATATCATTAGTTATGAAAGTAGATATAGATAGAATTGATCTCCTGTCATGTTCAATAGGGACATTTTACATATTTAAGCAAAACAAAAATTGTTAAACAAGAAAAATTTGATTAAAATAAACAATAATCCACACCACAAATATAGTTATCCTATTAATGAGAGTAAGCCATAAATTCACATGACAATAAAAACTTGATTTTAAATCAAACAGACACTGAACCATGAAAATGAGGTCAAGGATAATGAACACATGACAGACGAAAACTTCTGAAATATAAAGCTTTATACAAATAGTTTAAACTGCTCTCAGATAGGTATCCGTTGACTTGCTTACTGTGACAAAAATCTTTTTAAAATATTCGTCTTTAAACAGCAATTTCCCAAAACTTTAAATTCTAAATATATCCTACTGTAGTCTAAAATCGGTCATCTTGTCAGTTCGTTAGGTATTTGTGTTTGAACTTAACACACGGGGAAACTACGCATTGACGTCACTACACTACTTCCGGCGTAGAAAAACAGTGCAGAATACATTTTGTCTGCACTTTTGAATAAAAAAACATTTCTAAAGGAAAGTTTTCATTGTTGTTCTCAATTATTGCTAAAAAATGCCAATTTTCTAATGCCTGTTTCAATCCTGACTTCCAAATGTCTAAAAACATTCTAGAACTTCACAAAATACAACTTCCGGCCTCCATTGCTTTGTGTACATTCCATTCAGCGTCATCAGTCTTGTGGCAGGCAATACAGGTCAAGCAAATCGTATTTTTAGGAATTTTAAAATGACATGCTCCTTACGTCTTTCGCGATTTTCCCGCGAAAAAAGCCCAACCAAAATGAAAGGAAAACTATATGAAAAAACGATGTCCATGCCATAATTTTGTACAGGAATATAGAGAAGGTTAATAAAAAACAATTTACATTTATTTTTCATAGAATTTTTTTTTTATTGATTTAAAAAGATAGATATTCTGACCATGATGACTGTAGGTAAATATTCATACAATATTCCATTGATGTCGAAAGGGATGGCAAAAAATGAGGTTTTCTATTGAATGAAACCCAAAATTATTGCAAACTATTTTAAAGCAATATCCCACAAAGAAATAACGTAATTGCAGTAGGCTGAAAAATCCCCTAATTGACAGTAGAGCAATTTGATTAGGTAGAATGAATTGACATCAAGTGATTTTGACGCCATTGAAATTTGATTGTAAACAAACAAGGTCAGAAGGTTCAGTATGGGACAGCATCGTACATTGAGTTACTAAGAAACAATTATGAGTTACCAAGCTTGACAATCAAGGGTCCGGAAACGGTCATATATGCCAGTCTTGACCTAAACTGAAAGTATTTTGTACTAAATGAGTAATTGGGATTTAGGACAAATTTTATTTTTTTACAGAAACAATTTCGGTCATTTAATGTCATTTTCGTTGAGATCGAGTTTCTAACATTGTCTAAATCGCCATTTTGAACTTATTTTTTGTTTGTTATCCTTTTCCTGTTATAAAACTGCCACTCCAGTAAAGTGTTATAATCCTGAGGGCCCTCCTAATAACTATAGTAATGCCTCGGGGAAATATTGGCTAATGATCGCTAATCTCTTTACCTGTGTTTTTAATTAGATTTTCTATTGATCACAAGCTCAGAACTAATTTTTTAAAGAAATTAAAAGTTCATAACAACTGTCTGCATTATTTAATTACTTTTCTCAGCTTAGACAATTGTCAATTCTGATTTAAAATTAAATTAAAATTAAATTAATTTACGTAGAACAAAATATTGTTTCACTACAAACACACGTGCTTTGTTTACTAATACGCATGCTTGAAATGCTCTTCCGAAAATTAGACACTAAATCGTAAATTCAAAATGATTTCATGCTAAATTAAACAAGTCCAACTATTATAATTAATATTCAAACACTATTAAGGTAAAACAGTTAAAAAGCCGACGATTTCCTGTGAATTTGATAAACAAAACTAATCCTGGAAATGAGTCCGGAATTGGTCGTTTTACTATTGTTGTAAAACATTCGGTTATAATTTTGTCTTAAAAAATGGAAAGAAACGTAAGCGAAGTTTGAGAAATTTACCGTTTTGAGTCATTAAAATCATTTCATTTTTAAACTGTTGCCTTCTTTTTATTGCTCAAGATCGATTTGAAGGAAAATGGTAGGGAAATTTCTGAAGTAAATGCGATGCAACAGTTAAACAAGTTTGTTGATGCTACAAGTATGACTGTATGAGCATAATACACACAATCTTTGTTTGAAAAAGGGCACCAACTTTTAAGTTATCCGAAAATGACCGAAATTAGGTGAAAAAATTTCCGGATCCTTGTTGACAATGCATGGTAATAAAAAATGAAAGCTAAGTCTACAGAAAAAATAAGAAAAAAATAGCCTTAGGATAACGACTTATTAACACACCTGGATATTTCATAATTATTCAAACTACAGACATTTCTGCGTATGATTTTGAGAACTTAATCAGACAGATTTTTAATTATTCATTTAAGAACTATCAAACTCTTCATGCAATATCACTTACAATTGTCGGTTTAAATGGTGGGTCCACCATTCGTCTTTCCATTTTATCCCAATCAATGTTCCTGAAAAATGCCTGCATTCTAATTGGTCCGGCTACACAATCAGTCATACCCATGCGTATCTTTGGATTTCTTTCAAATAGCTGGAATTAAAAACAAATAAACTCTGCAATCAAATATAGTTAACTACATCACTTTAACTATATTTTGATAATCAAAGTGATAGTCAAGGGTAAAGAGGTAAAGATTGCTTTTATTTTGCAATGTGAACTTAAATTAAACATGGAATTGTCTCTAAAATAGAACACATTTAGGAGGGGGGATAGGACCTTTATCGGAACTCCGGGATCGGGTGTTTTTAAGCTCGGGATTTCGGGATTGACCCTTTCGGGATCCGGGAATCCTTTTTTTTTCGGATTTCGGGATGTCGGGATTTGCTTTATTTAAATTCGGGACCTCGGGATTTCGTTTTTTCAAGTCCGGGATTTCGGGATCAAGAACCCTCCTATCCCCCCTCATTTAGGCAAGTTATATATTTTGAATTAGAGTTATCTTCCTTCGTTCATCATTAAGCATTTTCTGTTGAACATAATTTTTTTCTTAAAATAAATATTTAAATATCATTAATAAATTGCAGAACATTGGCTCTTTATTTTTAGCCAATCAGGGACCAAACTGACTACCTCCAGTACATAAGATGAACAGGCATATAGGACCAACAGACGCGGATCCAGAGGGGGGGTTCCGGGGGTTGGAAACCCCCCCCCCTTTTTTTTGGACGATCAATGCATTTGAATGGGGACATATAGTTGGAACCCCCCCTTTGTCCTGGGTTAGGAACCCCCCCTTTTTAAAATGGCTGGATCCACCCCTGACCAATGAGGTGGCATAGGAATGTTGAAAATTTTGTATCTCATGATACAGTGGTAAAATAGACATTGTACATATACATACCAAACTAAGTAACGAAGAGGCCTCTTTGGCTAGCCATCTTGGATAATGTGGTGTGTCATTCATGATGGAATGGAACAAGTCTTCTTCATCATCACCATGGAATGGTGATTGTCCTATCAACATCTCATATAATAAAACACCAAATGACCACCAATCAACAGAAGAATTATACTTCTGGCCTTTTAATATCTACAAAAATTAGGAATATTAATATCAAAAAACTAATTAACTTCAGCTTTTATGTTTGGCATTGAGATACTATTTCAATAAAATATATATTTGATGAAACAAATCATTTATTTTTGTTATTCTATGAAATCTGAGACATTTCTAAAAGAAAACAGAAATAATAGACACATTTGAATCAAGTTTCAGTTTTATGACATATTTATACGTTATAAGCCAAGGGCATTATAGCCTTGTGATTTATTCTTATTTCTAAAATTAATCCTCTATTATAATACATTTCTTTCACAAATCAAGGTCAACAATCTCTGCCTTACCAACTTACAGGTACTTCTAGAAAATCACATAGTTGGCATAACACAACAGGTACCACATTAATAGGTAGCAGATTCAGATTCAATATTTCTGCATCGTTTGGTCACTTGTGTTCAGTTATCTCATTAGCAATAAACAAGAATGTGTCCACAGTACACGGATGCCCCACTCGCACTATCATTTTCTATGTTTAGTGGACCGTGAAATTGGAATAAATTCTCTAATTTGGCATTAAAATTAGAATGATCTTATCAAAGGGAACATGTATACTAAGTTTCAAGTTGATTGAACTTCTACTTTATCAAAAACTACCTTGACCAAAAACTTTAACCTGAAATTTGCACTATCATTTTCTATGTTCAGTGAACCGTAAAATTGGGGTCAAAACTATAATTTGGCATTTAATTTAGAAAGATCATATCATAGGGCACATGTATACTAAGTTTCAAGTTGATTGGACTCCAACTTCATCAAAAACTACCTTGACCAAAAACTTTAACCTGAAATTTGCACTATCATTTTCTCTGTTCAGTGAACCGTAAAATTGGGGTTAAAACTATAATTTGGCATTTAAATGAGAAAGATCATATCATAGGGCACATGTATACTAAGTTTCAAGTTGATTGGACTTCAACTTCATCAAAAACTACCTTGACCAAAAACTTTAACCTGAAGCGGGACAGACGGACGAACGAACGGACGAACAGACGGACGAAGGGACGGACGAACGGACGGACGAACGGACGCACAGACCAGAAAACATAATGCCCCTCTACTGTCATAGGTGGGGCATAAAAATCATCTTCTTATTTTTATATCTAATTGCTTATTGATTTTATTTGTTTAGTTTTGTGATACGTCTTCATATAAAGTCAGAAATTTAATAACTCAGTTTTTTTCTGTAAATCAGGAATATATGGTTAGAAGATTGTTGTTACCTTAATGTTCAGTGGCAAATATTTCATCCAGGACAATTACATCACAAATAAGATATGTAACTTCATTGATAACTATAACATGCAGATGACCTGTGCAAAGTAGGTATTTCAAATAATGTGCACTTCCTTTGAAAGTTCAAACGATATGGTCAACTGTAACAATTGTCATCATCTTCACCATATAAGCAACCATAGTTTCAAGACGAGTACTAAAACTTACTTCATATGCTATATAATCAGGTGTTCCACAAAAAGTTGTGGCTTTATTTTCACCAAATACTCTCTCTTTACACATTCCAAAATCAGCAATTTTGATATGTCCTTCTTTGTCTAATAATACATTGTCTAATTTTAAATCTCTGAAAGAAAAAAAAATCATTTAAAAACAAAAAGAAATATTACAAGAAAATTAAAATAAATGAAATCCTCAAGGTCTCATTTGCTTTTTTTTTTGCTTTTTTTTGTTGCAAAACCATAAAAAAAAGTAAAACAAGAATGATGGAATACACAAACTTCATTATGGTTCTAAAGGAAAAACTCATGAACTACTACATAACAGGAACTTGGATCTGTACCATCTAATAGTAGAGTGGGGTGCTCATTTTCGCCACATCTTTCCATGTTTTCTACAGTTTATGTTCAGGTCTAAATGTATACTGATATTTCTATATGAAGATAACTTCAAATGCAAAATATACTTAAGCTTGAAAACCGGTTTGTTTTAATAAAATCATCTGAAAAGTTAGATTAAAGGGTGTTTGAAATTTCCGGATGTTTTGTCCATTGGGGACACATATTCGCCGTTTTTACACATCTATTTAAAACCAAATAACCGCAGCTTTTAACAATTTTTATCAAATCAATTGCATTATAGATGAATAGCAGACATTTCAAAGGTATAAAGAATTCAAAATTAGGGCATTCAGTCAAATATTTACTTTGAAATCATGTTTTTTATTCAGGAAATTGTCCGAAAATCGTTGTCCGTTTTTCGGTCATTTACGGTAGGAGCCGCAATTTTGTCACAGTTTAAACAAATATTATATTTGTTATAAAAATATAATTTACGGGTACATTTCTTCCATTTCAGCCATCCTTTGAAGTTTTTACACCTCAAAATCCTTAAACAGCGAAATTGTGTCCCCGGCGAAAATGAGCACCCCACTCTACAACTATATAAACAAGCAGGTTTAATTTGTGAAATCATTTGGATAAATTATGCAAAAACCTTGGAATCCAACTGTCATTGGATTGAACACACTTCAATTTCATCACTTACCTATAAATTATACCATTGGAATGCAAAAATTCTAATCCTAAACATATTTCAGCTGCATAAAATCTGAAAATAGAGGAAATATATTAATTTTCATTTTTGTGTGTATATTCAGTCTTAAAATCTGAACCATTGAAATGGAATCTGTACATAATATTAACATTGCTGTTTTTCAGATTTATTTTTCATTATTTTTTCCCCCTAATAAATCAACTCCTGATTTTCTCATTAGAATAGTTTTGAGATAATGGATTTGATCTTAGTTGACAATGGTTGAAGGTCGTATGGTGATCTATAGTTGCTTACATTCACTTCATTTGCAATCACACCACATTTCCTAATTTTTTAAATTCAATTTATAAAATGTAAATCAGAATTAAGCCTGCTATCCTTACTTAGGCCAATATTGTCCCTTTGGTGTCAAATTTAATAGTGGAATTGTGAACAAACTATCCATTAATTGCTATATATCTGTAGTTCATAAATTCCTACAAAAAATTACCATTAACAAACTAGAGGCTCTCAAGAGCCTGTGTCGCTCACCTTCATGCATATTAAACAATGGACACAGATAAATTCATGACAAATTGTGTTTTGGTGATCGTGGTGTGTTTGTAGATCCTACTTTACTGAACATTCTTGTTGCTACAATTATCTCTATCTATAATGAACTTGGCCCAGTATTTACAGTGGAAAATAATTTCTTGGCAGTTAGATCTTGACCTGATATATAATTCAAAGTATAATCAAAATCATGGAAAGAAATTAGTTTCTCATTGACAACTTTCCAATTTCTGATGATTTGCTTTTACAACAGCTATGTTTTCTAGCTTCTAATTTCATGCAACAAAAGACAAAGGCATCAGCATATTTAATATGGTGATACTCTTTTAGTTTACTTTGTAATCTGAATCCAAATGAAAATATAAAAGAGAATATATAATGCTGTAAGATAAATAAAGTTTTCTTTATTGTCATTTATATATATATTAAATGTTTTACTTTACATATTGAAACAAAGACATTAAAAAAGCGATGTGCGACCATTATTAGCTATATAAAAGTCATTATCACTGTATCCGTTCCTCTTAAGGGTAACTGATAGTTTATATCTCACAGTGACTGGACACTTGTATATAAATAAACCTTCATCTGCTACTTTAACAAAACTTAACAACAAAAGAGATGATTTCAGCTTTCCAATTGTGAACTTTCCATTTCTAAGTAGCAACATTCCAGCAGCACCTGCATACGGGGTATATATCTCCCAATTGATATGATATTCCCGTGCTTGCATTTCCTATCATGATTTTCTTGATAGAGGGTTGCTGCTCACAAGGAAGCTATTAAACCAAGAGATCCAAATGGTGAAGTTTAAATCATCCCTTCTTAAATTTTACAGATGCCATCACAAGTTGGTTGACCGTTATGGAATAACTGTTTTACAAATGATATCGGATATGTTCCTCACGTCATAACTACAATCCCCTTCCCTTTCATGAATGTGACCTACCGAATTAGACTATTTACCGGATTTGTTATCACATAAGCAACACGACGGGTGCCACATGTGGAGCAGGATCTGCTTACCTTTCCGAACACCTGAGATCACCCCTAGTTTTTGGTGGGGTTCGTGTTGTTTATTCTTTAGTTTTCTATGATGTGTCATGTGTGCTATTGTTTGTCTGTTTGTCTTTTTCATTTTTGGCCATGGCGTTGTCAGTTTGTTATAGATTTATGAGTTTCTCTGTCCCTTTGGTATCTTTGGTCGCTCTTTTAAGAGATAAATAATGTTGACATTTACTCAAAATTACGTTTTTTTTAATATTTGTTGGTCATTTGGACAACAACTGTAAACTCAGTAATTATTATGTGCATTTATTATTGTGATGTTAATTTTTGCAATATTGAGAACAATCCTGTTAATTCATATACAAAATTTCAAAATTGGAGTTTAAATTATTGCGATTTTAACCCTGTCACATTTTTCACAATAATAAAAACATCGCAATATGAATATTTCTCAATTTACAGTATTTCAAACTAATGATTAAAATTAGTGGAAACATACATCTTTTACCAGTAAATCACAAAAAATAACCTTTTACATTAACAACTCTATTACCTCCCCTGTTATTGTATATAAGTATGCCCTTAATTGACTATTAAACCAGAGTAATATAAATAATTAGTTATTCTGCTGACAGAGATGTGATGATAGAAATTTCTCATTAACAATATATGGACAAGTGTCAAACATCAAAGAGAGAACACACCAAGGAATTCCAAAATTAGCAAAATCAATAATTCCATAAGAAATCTCTATGATTAACAATTTTGCAGCTCATAATATATATGATAATTGTTTAGATTGGACTCCAATAACTATATTGTTTTTACTTTTTTTAATTTTAAAAGAATTAAGACTTGCAAAGCCATGTGCCATACTTATAAAGGATGATTGAAAATTATATGCTTTTGGGATTTACTTCATTTAACCGGAGTTTGATCATTTCGCAACCGAACAGTCACAACCCTCATTAATATCTTATTGGTATCTCACAATGGGATGGAAAGCTAAACTTCATTTCGTGATAACCTAAGGATACATTTGACAAAGTGTATTTTTATTTGGACAAAGAATTGGTCTTGAAAAACGATGATAGTCCGTCCATATCTCTTGCACATAAAAGACAACCTTGTAGATTTCGAAAAAGAGCAGGCTAATGATGCTACAAGGTAGCACTTGCACCCCCAAAGTGTAAAGGGATTAATATCAGTTGCAATAACTTGTGTCTCAATCCATAATAAATAAACAAATGTGTTAAAACTAAGAAAATAATTTACAAAGAGATGGCAACATATTGAGCTGAAAAAAAATAAGAAATTTGATAATTTGAGATATTTGTTCTGAAATCAGAAATACTTACTGTGCTCTAGGGAATTCAAATTTCCCTGACAGCTGTATATGGAACATTAAATCTCCACCATTTAAATACTCCATTACAAAAAATAAATGACCCTGCAAGAGAAAATTAATTTACATCATTACAATAAGCCATTCATCAAATGTTTCATATGCAATTCTTAACCTAGAACTATAATCCACGAAGTTTGACCAACACCTAAAGGGTTTCAGCTTGAGTAAAGCTATTGGAAACTTGGATGTTACTCATATATGATTTTACAGATTGATTGTGCCTTTGAGCCTTCAGATGTAACATTGGGTCAAAGATGATCACATATTTCAAATCATGGGTCAATAGTTGTATGCCTAATAACCAAAAAGGAATGTCTAGAGTGCAAAGATATAAGACAGTTTTTTAATTTAACTATTGGCTGTGAGTTTCCAGATACAATGTACAGCTTGGTGGTTGTAAAAAGGTTTTGAAATGGCAAAATGTGTACTTATATATTCATAAGCAATAACTTTCATTGCAGAAAAATAAGTTCAATAGAAACTGCTCACCAAATCAATATAAGATTGATTGATTGTTGATTGCTTTACACCACATCGGCACAAAAAGGCAATATCATGGAGATTATCCATCAATATTGGGAAATCAAACCATACAATTAACAAAAATTGTAATGAAAAAAAATTTGCTTGATGAAGATAGAGAAAACAACATAATTTGCCAATACATGTACAAAAGAGTAAATACAATATATAAGAAAAATCTTTTCCACCACATGTAATATATTAAAACAGATAGTGCGATGTAACAATAAACTGCAATAAAAAAATGCTGTGCAAAGGCATTTATCAAAGGGTAGACCATGTGATATTACAATCAGAATTATTCCAGGTTCAGATGACGCAAGTCACCAACGTAATGAGTCTTGAAAAATGATAAGCACAGATGGTTTATTACGTAACATTAAAAAAAAAAGAAAATTAATATTTTGTCTTACAGCTAATGACGCTTGAAAATATGAACCCTTATAGTTTGTTCTGTTTAATATAGTTAACTCTAATACACTATGAAAATTGGGTTGAAAGTGCAAAAAAATCTGTTAACAATATTTATCCTATTATTAGACCCTGTCCTAATAAATGTACTGAAAAAGAAATTGTTGAAATATGACTGTCAATGAAAATTGCATTTAAATTTTTTGAAATTTTAGTTGTAAATCTAGCTGCTCGAATATATATGATGTTAACATTAGTTTTGCATAAAACCAAACAGAAGAACATAAGTCTATATTGCTGTTTGACAATGAAACAGAAAATTGTTTTTTAGGATGAATCTATTGCTATATTTACTGATCATTATTTTCTGGAAAGATGTTACCTGACCTATAATACATATACATGTACTTAACTTGAAAAATCTTGTTTCTGTGGTTGCATTAACAATATAAATTAAGAATGCACAGGAAGCTTATTCTAGTATTAAATTGAGAAAGTAAATGGGGAATGTGTCAAAGAGACTTCAACCTGACCAAAGAGCTGAAAACAGTCGAAGGCCATCAATGGGTCTTTAACACAGCACAAAAATCCTGCATTTGGAGGCTGGCTTTAGCTTAATAGATTTCTTTAGTCAAACATGAACACAACACAAAATTCAAAAAATGTCCACCAATTTCCAAATTGAATTCTAATTTTGACTTTTAAAATCCAATGTAAAGCAGCCATTCTGTCTGTCTGATTTGCTGTAAAAAGGTCAGGATTATTTCTAATTTTTGGTGTAAATAAACTCATCATAGATCCCAGGACTAAATTTTGTATATACGCCAGACGTGCATTTCGTCTACAAAAGATTCATCAGTGACGCTCGAATCCAAAAGTGTTGAAAAGGCCAAATAAATTTCCTAGACATAAAAAATCTGATATAATTCAAGATTCCGAGACCAGACTTTTGTTATGAATATTATATTTCTCAGTATAAGTTATTTCTTGATTATACTGTTTTAAACATAAGACCTTGATCTTATAAATGATTTTAGGATTGCCTTTAGTTTCAAAGTTATTACAAATAAGCATGTTTTTCAAATGCCATAGCAACATAAAAATTTCAATAAAATAACATTAACTGTCAGGGGTATAGAAAATATTTTTTCATATAAAAACAATGAAATACAAGCAGTTAATAAAATGCCATAAATATAATAACATTTCTATTTCATTTGTTATTAACTATACACTTAGGGTTTAATACATACTTTTCTTTTTTAAACCAAATTTAAATTTACTTAGTATTTCTTGTTACATTCTCTGGTATATAGCTATAGCTATGGAACAAAGACATGACGAGAACACAATCAATCAAACATGAAAGCTTTTAAAAAAAGGTAAATAAGAGTAGCCGCCTTCTTTTTAACATATTACAACTAGAAGATGCCCACAAAATCACCTTTTATAGCTGACTTTGTGGCAAAAGCTTTGCTCATTGTTAAAGGCCGTACGGTGACCTATAGTTGTTAATTTCTGTGTTATTTTAGTCTCTTGTGGACAGTTGTCTCGTTGCCAATCATACCACATCTTCTTTTTTATATTTACAATTGGGCAAGTGTTGAAACAAAGAGTTTTTTTAATTTCACAATTAGTATGCTGACTGAGCATGCATGAAAGCGTATAACACACGGATCAATATGGTCTCCAAATTGAGTTATTTTCTCCCAAAAAAAAATTTCAAAGACAAATTTAGGAAGTACAAAACACTACATTTATACCTCATATCATAAATATTTCCGACTTTGTATGGTTTGGGAGGAGATGCGGCTCAAGAAAATCAGTCAGTATAATTACCTGGGTATGAAAAGTACTGTGTAAATGTGTCAGATAGGGATGGCTGCAACCTAATGCTAAAACACGTTTTTCTATCATTGTACATTCTACATCATCATCCTCTAATACTACATCCTTTTTTAGCACCTTCACAGCATAATACTGCTTCTTTCCTTTATGTTCTGCTAACATGACCTGAAAATAATATTTTTGATGTGAACAAAACCAGAAACCAGATCAAGACCACTGAACAGTGAAATTTTGAGGTTCATATACAAGGAACTACTGTAATCACTAGTCAGTCACTAAATGCGGTGCAAGAAAGTTGCGTCAAAACACAAAAAATCAAATCAAATCAAGAAACTAAATTCTATACTATCTAAGAGTAGTGAAAGGATTTATTTGGTGACATTGGATGTAGCCTTTATTTTGTGATAATTTACACTTATTGGGACATGGAAAAAGAGTGCTTAATTTTTCTGGGAATTCAGGATGATCCCCCTCCTAAAAGCATTTTCCAGTTTTAATTACCTTACAACAGAGGGAGCTGTAGGGGAATGTTGGAAGGCATGATCTATAAATTGTGTATGCATGATAAGCATGATAATTAAAGAATCAAATTACTACAGCATATACAAATAATAGTTTGCAGGGTGGTTTGGGCGTATGAAAACTTCAACTCCCTTTCATCATTTCTGTGGAATAACCCTTCTATCAGGGGGATGCTATGAAAACTATTTCTAATGTGTCTAATTTTATTGCATCATATAACCCTCTCAATATTTAAGTATACACTCAAAAGCAGGTGCCTTCTCAAATTGAGATCTTATGATTATCAGTTTCTTCATGCTGTATTAACTGTTCCTTTAAAACACTGGCATGACATGAAAGTTAACATCAATAACAGGCTATTAAAACATACCTTTCCAAAGCTTCCTTTACCCAGAACTTTAAGGAATGTAAAATCAGATGTAGTAAATTTCTTCCTGGGTGGACCAGGAGGTCCGCCTCCTGGAGGTTGGTGTGGAGCACCCTCTTTTCCCCAAATCTGGTCATAACCTAAATATTCGTCATCCGAACTTTCATCTTCCTTTCCATCAGAATTTAACTGAAAAAAAAATAGAAATTTACTTAATTTTTACTTCAAAGCAAAAATTTCTTTCAATAACTTTTCAAACTATTTTTCTTCAAGTGACTAGGTAAAATTTGACAAATTGTTGAAAATTGTTCTTTTCTAAATATGAGTAGAATTTTCTAAAAATGATTTAAAAATGTACAAGTATAAAGTAAACTCATTTCAGGCTTTGATTCACAGTTCTTGAGAAAAATGTGACAAAAATTTCACACATGGCCATTATGTGCTAGAATAAATCAGTATTTGGTAAACAAGTTGATGAGTAATTGGTATGACAATGCATGCTAACATAAATCTAAATATCAAATTTTAGGATTCACTAAATATTGAATTACATAAGGATACTCCTATCAATACACACATAGCCATTATATGTAATACATGTAATATATTAATGGAATTTGATATGCATTGAACATGAAAATGTATCACAATTATTATATGCTCAAACTTTGCTGATGATCTGTGACTCTAATTAATTTATTGACTATCAATTACAGAAAGAAATGGGTAGAATTCTTTAGCAGGAAAAAGGAAAAACTATACTATTCAAAAGACTACAGGACTGTTTCATCTTATATAAAGGGGATATACATTGTATTTGATTTCCAATAACATGTTAACTACATTGTATTATATTAGCTGCTGAGATTCAAATTGCAATATTATTTATAAATAATGATTTTCAATCAAAAATTTACAATGTTTTTTTACAGAACATTTACAACGAAAACTAATAACACAAAATTAACCATACATAAAAATTATTTTAGAATATCTTAACTTTGTGATCCATTTTGAGATACTCTTTATACGTGTTTGAGAAAATAGTATTACATGGTGAGATTAGAATGCCTCTTGATTTTTTTCATAGGAAATGTATGTGAAGAAATTATAATGTTTTAAAATATTTGTAGGAAAAACAAGAATTCAAGAATGTTTTATCAGAAGTGTATTTGTATGAATTAAATACAAAATACTGACAGATATGTAGAATACTTGGTAAAACATTCAATGCATTGCATAAGAAAAAGCAAGATGATTATAAATGATACAGGAAGAATTGATTATATAAAGGGCATACATTATTAATACACATCTAGCAAGATTGAAAACAAT
This sequence comes from Mytilus edulis, assembly GCF_963676685.1. Lineage (NCBI taxonomy): Eukaryota > Metazoa > Mollusca > Bivalvia > Mytilida > Mytilidae > Mytilus > Mytilus edulis. Next base: position 21,532,224 of record NC_092344.1, read on the forward strand.
ATTTTGTGCCAAAATAACCACATAGAACTGACACTCTTGTTATTCTCTGATAAAACCAGCTCACTTAATTTTCAAATGAATATGCATGAAATATTAATGATGACGAATTCTGACAAATAGGTCAAACATTTCAAATAAGGTTAATGAAGCACCATATGCATTCACAAAGCCTTTCCTAAATAAAATAAGATGCATTACAAAATTTCACTCAAAGTCAGTTACACAAACCATATATGGATATTGGGAAAAGATAGTGGTTAAAAATATTTCAACCAAAATCGCTAAAATGAATTTATAAAAAAATCTTAATTATGTGTAAATTCAAAGACAAAAAAAGAGAAAATGTTTAAGATGTGATCAATTGTTAAACTTTAAAGCTATAAAAGGTCCTTTAATTCTGAACAATGAAAAAATTATAGTCCCGGGGCCAATAATGTTAAATCTGAAGGATCTTCATAAACTAATTCTCTCATTCCTCAAAGAAGAATGGTTGTGAAATCAAGTCTAACACTGATGAAAGCATTGTAACCAAAATTTATAAAATAAATTTCATGTTACAACTTGCTTTTTGCCTCTGTTTCAATCCTTGTTCAAATCCCATGAACAAGAACTGCGACTATCATAGGAACAAGAAATGTAACTATCCTAGGAACTAAAATTAAGACTTTCAATGACCAATAAAATTGAGGTGATTTTGTCAATTACTAAAAGGAATAAAATTCAGGCCATCTCTGTTTGTCTCTCAAACCTTAAAAATCATATTTGAGCAAGTAACTAATTCTATACATTTTCATATACAAAAAATCTTAATTGTCCTTTTTCACATGATTTTTTTTTTAAAAGAAAAAAAATTCTTTACTTATTTATAAGAGATTTTCCCCCATACACATTTTTGATACTTTCAAATAAAAGAAGTGACTGCCATTGTTAATGATGATGTAAGAAATAAAATCAATTAAAATGAGCAAAGATTTGAGAAACATGAAATTTTAAAGGTCCTAAAGCTGTTGAAGGTTCACTACAAGAACAAAAGTGTAGTCTTTACGTGTGAGGACTTTGATCCTTTCCCAGATTTACCATTGCGCATTGGTACATGTACCTGCAATTCAATGATGCAACTATGATAATATTGAATCATGCATGACAAACAAACATGCTATCATTACTACATTATATAATTTGAAGAATTTGATACAAATTAGTGTTAGTTTTATAATAAACATAAGTCTCAAATAACACATTACATCATAGGGAAGGACATTCCATGCAGTACAACATTAACTGTATGTAGAGTTAAAACATACGCATATTTAATTAAGGAAAACTAAAGTCTTGAATATAACAAAACTGCAGAGACAATTTTTTGTCTTGAAATTAGTAACTTCCTATTTAAATTGGCATGTATAAATCAATTAAACAGAAAAATACATAAAAGACGAGGAATAAATCTCCTGCACTGTAGAGTTGTCTTCTCCTGAGAGGTCACACTGACTAGCCAATGGAACAATAGTAACATGCCTTGGTATAACAATCCTACATCTAATGTTTAAAAAGTTTGATACCAACTGCCTTTGACGTTTATGAGAAATTCCCAATATTTAACTATCTTACCCATAATAAAATATTTTACTGTTTAAAAAGACCCCCCTGGCCAATGTTTTATGAAAAGATTTCATGACTTTTTTCAACATTGGAAAACTTAGGAAGCATTATCTAGTACATTCTCAAGAGGATTTAAATAGATTTTAATGGTTCAACTACTGATAAACATTAAAGTATAGTTTATTGGTTCTGTTCAGAATAATCTTACTTTTAATTATAATGATAAATTACTCTTTTGATAATGATCCCTAAATGGCAAAAAGATAAGTGAAAGTGAAACCTTGCTGCAGATGTTTTTTATTCCCTTAAAAGCTTTTTTCTCTTAAAAAAAAATCTAATCATATTTCTTTTCTCCCTTAGCTGCAAACTACTCTCCAAAAACAAAAATATTGAGAAACAATATAATTTAGGAATACATTCAATGGAAATAGTTTGTTGTGATTAACACGTAGGTTAAACTCATGCAATATTAACCCGCCTTTCATATTCAGTGGGAAAAGGGAATAATATGATACCTATCTAATTTTATATGCAAGATGGATATCTACCCAATATCTGATTAATCTGTTTGCATATATACAGACGAAACGTATATTGAACTATTAATGACACATAGTTGAATATCTATTACAATACTCACACTAGTAGTTGATGTATTATTTGACATGCCTGTCTTGCCTTTCTTTTGACTTGGCATTTTTCTAATTTCATTTAATTTTTCTGCCAACATTTTCTGATTGATTCCACATAGATTTGGCATCAATTTTTCACATTTCTTATGACAGTTTACACCACACACTATAAAAAAGTGAATTCAATCATTAAAAGATGAACTTTACAATAATATACTCATTGATATGTATGATAAACGATTAACAATCGTTTCAATGTCTCATATATTCTCTTGGTTTGATGATAATACAATATTATTTAGACATATTTGTTATAAAGTTTTGATTAAGATTTGGTAGGTTTTTTTATGTAACCTTTGTCAGTCAAGCAACAAATTTAAGAATATCAGACACCCTGGTATGGTTCCTTTCTTCATGGCAAGCCTTACAAACAGATGAAAATATCATTTTTTGGTGTCTGAAGTAGGTGCAGAGTTCGTATGCTTTCCCATGTTTTATTCTTTATATCTCTGTCAACTGAAAAAAGCACTGCAAAGTTGCAACCGGGTTTCATCAATAGGACATATTCAGTCATTCTTATTTCATTATATGTGGTGCAATAATAAAAATTTCTTTAAACTTTGGTCTACCGATTTGGAATATTTACTTGTGTATGAAATATGTAAGTATATAAACTATCAGTAAAAGTCTATCAAAATAAATTCTAATCTTGTTTTTGTAATTTTTTATCCTTACCATCACATTTTAAACCTTGTCTAAACAGACCATACAGCAGGGTGCCACAGTGATCACAGAATGTCGGAGACATGTAATTATTTACTTTAAATCGATGTGGAACATTTATGTTGAATCTCTCCGACATCATCTGTAAAGACAAATATTTGTACTCAAAAATATGCATAAAATGTCACTGGTTCCGAAAAAATAAAATAACAAAAATACAGAACTCTGAGGAAAATTCTAAACTGAGTGGTCTCTCTAGTTTAAATTACAATCGCATTGAATATTTTCATAATATAAAACTCCATGAAAAATAAATAAATAATGCTTCTTTCCTAGAGCATTGTTGCAAATTCTGTTTTTATTTTCATATACAGCCTGACTATTTTGCAAAGGATTGCTGTCTGTTACACAGTTATAACACTGACCTTGGTTTCCCTACTATCCTTAGCACTGCCAGGACAGGTTCCCAATATTTGATGATGGCACTTCTTGTGAACTGCACAATTGCAAACTACAAAATAAAAAATAAAACACATTAGAATTTATTTTAAAATCACCCTGTCTTATGTGCAAGGATAAGATATACTTTCTGTCCTTTTTTTGAAGGATGGATAAAATGTATCTAACTTAAAACATAAATTTAAACAAATTATTCAATGGAGCCTTTAAGAAAGTTTCAACAATGTACAGACAAACAGGACAGACAGTAAGGACTGGCAGATGGATGGACAGACACGGATAATACTTAATGCCCCCACTGCTATAATTGGGGCATAAAAATGTGAACAAATGTAAAAGCAAAAGCTTCACAAGTATACTCATTTCAGTATTTGTGTTACCTATACCTAAATTTTACATATAACACAGTGTTTAAACTTTGTCTGATTTGATGCTGTCTCTTTAGATCATATATTTTTGTAATCTAACCTGCATATATTTAGATCTTCAAAGATGGCGATATATTATTACTAATGTGATTTCAACTGATCGGGCGGAGCTTACGTTTTAATTTGCATAAGGACAGTCTATTTGAAGATGTGTGTGATAAGGATGATTGCCGTTATAATTATTCCTGATTTCTAATCACCTATCAGTGTCATCAAAGGAATTGACAAAACAATTGCTGGACACTTCATTGATGAGTTTATCCTAAAACACCTATCTATAGATGGACTGGCTTATTATGAGCGATCCGGTTAAACTCCGCCCAGTCAAGTGAAATAAATCGAGTAATACCAGACTGATCTTTTGACAACTGATTCATTCACAAATTAAAATTGAGAATGGAAATGGGGAATGTGTCAAAAGAGACAACAACCTGACAAAAGCAGAAAACAGCCCAAAGCCAGAAGTGTGTCTTCAACAAAGCAAGATAATCATGTACCTGGAGGCAGGCTTCAGCTGACCCCTTAACAAAGCCCATATGTTACCACAACTGAACAAATCATAACTGGGGTCCAAATAAAATTGAAATTAGACCTATTCTGTTTGTTTTTTTTGCTTTGCTCATGTTTGGTTTTTGCTTTGCTTGTGTACCATAAACATACCTTTGCATTGGTATCCCTGTTTGTTGAGTCCCCTAGAAATAAAGAAAAATTCTGTCAAATACAGTTCAAAGCACATCATACAGAAACACAATGACTTTACAAAAGACTATGTATACTTCAACAGTCACTGAACATCACAATTTAATCAAAAATCTATTTTTTTGGCAACAAAAATTAATATGATGAATACTTGGTTTTTTTCATGGTATATCAAAGGCATTATATGGACTACCAGTCTACATTAAATATTGATACCAAGTAAGATTATCTAGAAGATGTCTTGTTTCTCCTGATTGTATCTTCTTCTTTTTTCATGAAAAGGATTGGTTTCCTGTAACGTTTTGCCTGCATTAAATCAATAAAGTTTTAAAAGTTTCTTGTAGGTCTACTTTGAAACAATAATTAATTGTATAACGTCTTGTTCTATGCTAATTTTTACATTGCTAGGCATTATATTTGTCAACATTTTACATCTACCATGTAACTTAAGCTTGGTATAATGATGTAGACAAGTATAACACCTACCAAGTTAAAATAAGCATAGAGCATAGCATGAATGAATTATTACTCAAGGTGGTACATAACACTATAGGGAGATAACTCTGTAATAAACAGCATAGAGCACAGCATGAATGAATAATTACTCAATGTGGTACATAACACTATAGGGAGATAACTCTGTAATAAACAGCATAGAGCACAGCATGAATGAATTATTACTCAAGGTGGTACATAACACTATAGGGAGATAACTCTGTAATAAACAGCATAGAGCACAGCATGAATGAATTATTACTCAATGTGGTACATAACACTATAGGGAGATAACTCTGTAATAAACAGCATAGAGCACAGCATGAATGAATTATTACTCAAGGTGGTACATAACACTATAGGGAGATAACTCTGTAATAAACAGCATAGAGCACAGCATGAATGAATTATTACTCAATGTGGTACATAACACTATAGGGAGATAACTCTGTAATAAACAGCATAGAGCACAGCATGAATGAATTATTACTCAAGGTGGTACATAACACTATAGGGAGATAACTCTGTAATAAACAGCATAGAGCACAGCATGAATGAATTATTACTCAATGTGGTACATAACACTATAGGGAGATAACTCTGTAATAAACAGCATAGAGCACAGCATGAATGAATTATTACTCAATGTGGTACATAACACTATAGGGAGATAACTCTGTAATAAACAGCATAGAGCACAGCATGAATGAATTATTACTCAATGTGGTACATAACACTATAGGGAGATAACTCTGTAATAAACAGCATAGAGCACAGCATGAATGAATTATTACTCAAGGTAGTACATAACACTATAGGGAGATAACTCTGTAATAAACAGAATAGAGCACAGCATGAATGAATTATTACTCAAGGTGGTACATAACACTATAGGGAGATAACTCTGTAATAAACAGCATAGAGCACAGCATGAATGAATTATTACTCAAGGTGGTACATAACACTATAGGGAGATAACTCTGTAATAAACAGCATAGAGCACAGCATGAATGAATTATTACTCAATGTGGTACATAACACTATAGGGAGATAACTCTGTAATAAACAGAATAGAGCACAGCATGAATGAATTATTACTCAATGTGGTACATAACACTATAGGGAGATAACTCTGTAATAAACAGCATAAAGCACAGCATGAATGAATTATTACTCAATGTGGTACATAACACTATAGGGAGATAACTCTGTAATAAACAGCATAGAGCACAGCATGAATGAATTATTACTCAATGTGGTACATAACACTATAGGGAGATAACTCTGTAATAAACAGAATAGAGCACAGCATGAATGAATTATTACTCAATGTGGTACATAACACTATAGGGAGATAACTCTGTAATAAACAGAATAGAGCACAGCATGAATGAATTATTACTCAAGGTGGTACATAACACTATAGGGAGATAACTGTAATAAACAGCAGAATGTTTTTATCATGTTTTATTGTTAAAGAAATATTAATTTAAGCTTCTCAATGATTGAAAATAAGTCTTAGTCAAACAGCTATCAGGCTATAAATCAAATTATATTTTTAAATAAAGAGTGTGTTTCAACTTTTTAGAATTTTTCTTATTTTTGTCAAAATTTTATGATAATTAAAAATGCAAAATTAATTAATTGGGACCAACTTAAGTAAATTTTATACCATGAATTATGATGAAATAATTGGGTTAATTGTGTTTCATAATTTAAAATATTATATCATGCTTAATGTGGTCACTAATAGCAACTCATCATAAAAATAAATTAAACATCTACTGCAAGATAGAGAACTTTTGTGTCTACGAGGCATTTATTAAATAGCACATACTCCGTAAGAAATGGCTGATTAATATTTTTCTCGCTAATAATTTAGAAAAAAAATATCTAGCTTCTATAAAAGATTATAATTTTTTATACTTGGTTAACCTTTCTGTAAATCAATATTTTATAGGTAAATGTGCTGCATAAATGCAATGAAATGCAAGACAATGTTGAAGACACCTATCATGACAAAATTATATCAAATTACACAGCTTCTAGTTTCATCATACAAGATCACACCATAAGTCATGGTAACAAAATATGTCATAGATGTATAAACTGGCATAATCAATTTGCACCAAATACAAGCGATAGCCTTTCAAAAAGTGCTAAATTCGACTCTTAGCTGATGAAAATGGAAAGTGCTCTCGCTTTGTAGATTAATTCATTTACTAGAATGGCCACGACGTGCATCAATCAACAAATTTTACCACACATGTGAGGTCACACGTTATGAACTTGTAGTATGGTTTAACGTTGTTGTTTACTCCAGAAGATTCGTCTATTTATAGATAAAAGTTACCTGTGTAAAATCTAATTGCTAAAATAGAGACGACAAATCCGATACTCTACGGGATTGAAGGACATTTACTTGGTTTGCATTGTCCTAACAAATCAATAAATTCAAATTATTCACGTCTCGTGATATCTTCCAATCAGGTAGCAAGAAAAATTCACGCCCTTAGTGTCCATCGTTCAATTCTTAATCTAGACTCCTAGGAGTCGAGAATTACAGTTTTGAAAGGTATCAATTGTGCCACTCTCTACTTTTTCTAATGATATCAGCAGGAATAAATGGAATTAAATTATGCCACATTTACATGTATATATTTTTATCCTATATCATTCATGGAGAATCTTTCGAAAAAACAAATCAGTCCAATTGGGTGGTGTTTCATCTTACAAAGTCTTCCCAAATTATTTTCCTAAGAATTCCACTGAAACTGGGTGTTAACAGGGGGTCGTCTTAAACTTGCAGTGAAGTGAGTATTTTGCTCAGTGTTGAAGGCCTCTGACACTGTGACTTTGAGATGAAGAACAGTAATAAAGTGCTGTTACTATGCTTTTTTGGGATGTTTTTTTCTAACTGTTTTATGCTGTGCACGTACTGATTTTGAGTCATGGATGATTACAAAATATTCTTTATTTTTCTATTAAAACATGATCTAGATAGCCAGACTTGGTACTATTTTGATCTGAGCGTCACTGATGAGTCTTATGTAGACAAAACGCGCGTCTGGCGTATAAAATTAAAAATCTGGTACTTTTGATAACTATTGGTACAAGAAATCATTAAAGTTTTCAGTAACTCCATTAAGTGGTATATATTCAACAACAACAAACAATATTACATCAAAGCAAAAAGATATTATGGAAATTATATATATTTTGACAATATAAACAAAACCTAAAATGATGAGATTGATAACTAATAAGTTATTTTGATATTAACGGCTACTTGTCAGGCTATAAAATCAATGGAGGTTTGTCCCAACTGAAATGTTTTTTGTCTGTCATTCAAAAACAGACAATAAAACATCGAAGACAATGACTAGTTATTGCAATATTGTCTGGATCAATATGGTAAACAAATATCAGAAATGACTAGTTACTGTTGTCAGCTATTATTTTATGATTAACGTTGATTAGTGATCTGTCAGTTTGTATACTTTAGTAATTATAAGTCCCAATGCCCCATCAGTTGCATCAAAATCAAACATATACAAAATCAAATTGACTTTTGATTAATTATCCCTCGAAGACAAGGATAAAACATACTGAGACTACAAAAATAAACCAGTATCAAAGTTCTTATAAATAATTGATTCACTTTTTTAGCACCAATAAATACATGGTATAAAGATATACATTTGAAGTAAAAAATTTATTTCACTTATGACCTTTATGATGATATAACAATAAAACCTTATTCCATCCACAACATAAGTAATGGTCATTGTGATGGTCACTTCCTACATTAATCCATACAATTTGTGATGTTGTTGATACTTGATAAACAAGAATGTGTCCATAGTACACGGATGCCCCACTCCCACTATCATTTTCTATGTTCAGTGGACCGTGAAATGGGGGTCAAAACTTTAATTTGGCATTAACATTAGAAAGATCATATCATGGGGAACATGTGTACTAAGTTTCAAGTTGATGTAACTTTAACTTCATCAAAAACTACCTTGACCAAAATCTTTAACCTGAACTTTGCACTATCCTTTTCTATGTTCAGTGGACCATGAAATTGGGGTCAAAACTATAATTTGGCATTAACATTAGAAAGATCATATCATGGGGAACATGTGTATTAAGTTTCAAGTTGATTGGACTTCAGCTTCATCAAAAACTACCTCTAACAAAAACTTTAACCTGAAGCAAACGGACGGACGGACGCACAGACGAACGGACCACAGACCAGAAAACATAATGCCCCTCTACTATCGTAGGTGGGGCATAAAAATACATCAATCTACCCAGGTAATTTCATTATGCCAATATAAAAATATACAATTTTAAAAGACATGCAATAGTACAATATCATCTAGTTTGTCATGTAAAAATATAAATAGATTGAAATGTATCTCATTAAAAAAAACCAATGTCAAACATTAAGTTAAAACTAAAAGTTTTTAGTATTAAACAGTATCAAAAATATAGAAAGACTAAACATCATTTTTAAAAATCTGACAGATCGAATTTCCTCTCTTACATATTTGATGTTCAATTTAGCCATGATAACTGGGTCAAAATCTTTAATTGTTTTTACATAGGCAGTAATGGTAACGTTTTTTCCTGTAGCTCAGTCCATATCGTAAACTTGGATATGTATGATAGCTCATTTCGAAGCTGTCACATTTTCACATATGTGGTTAAATTTTCGGGGTAGGAAGTGAGATTACTTTTTCCGTAAATTAGCATACCCTGGTAAAATATCCCCTTTTTAACACAATAAGTTCTTTGAAAATTTAATATTTTGAACACATTTAATAGCTCCATAGTTTTTACACATTTATTCTATGTTCCTCTACTTTTCTTATCACCACAAATGGTTAAGTTCAGTCATTTGTAAAAAATAGAAACATGTCCAATATCACTACACAGAGATTTTTTCTTTACACATGACTTTTGAGTTCCTCATTTCGAGGCGCATTAGGGATGTTGTCCCAACTAGGTGAACTGTTTTAGTGGATAAAAGCAAATATCCCCCTTTGATTTATTGATGTCAAAAGTCAAGGTCAAAGGTCATCTTCCATGATATAAAACACATCATAATGAGGTGATGCACCCATATGCCAATGATCAAAACCTTGCTCAAAGGATACAAAAAAGATATGTTCTGCTTATTTTTTACAATTGACGGTCAATTCAAAGGTCAAGGCCATAAGGTGGTCATGATAATACAGGACACATCATTTTGTGGTTATACAACTTCATGCCAAATCAAATACAAAATAATGAACGATACTCAGCTTTTTAGGAAGAAATATCACTTAAGAATTGAATGCTCTTTTCTTGTAGTTTGTTGTGGTATGAAAACAACCCTTTAAAATTACAACAATCAAAGTGACAGCATTGTAGGAAACCTTTATGCAATAAAATGATTAAACATAACATCTCCCTTCATCAAATAGGAGACAGGTTCAATGACATATTCTACTTATAACTCGCCATTACACATACACTTAAGATATTTGTTGAAATATGAAATAGATACCTCTCAATAATTCAAATAGAAGTGGTCCCAAATCAATAAATATATAATAGAATGTACTATGATTACCATTAATAGAGCTGCCTATTAACTCTTATACTTTTGTTATCCTATAATAGGGTACATTTTCAGAAAGGTTTGATACTAGAATTCTATTGAGCACTGATAGAGGATAAAAATTCTTATAACACATGCAGGGATATCATTTTCAACATTACTAAGTACATGTGTACCAACAAATACCAAAGTTATACAAAACTTTGAAAAGATCTTGAAGAAAAGATACTGTCTAAAATATGTAAATCAATTCATATATGACATCTTTTTAAATATGACCTTGAGAGATCAATACTCACCATATAAACTCATTACAGAATGAACAATATGTAAACTGGCGGAAGAACTTGGCAATAAATTGGTGACCTTTGACTTCATGTACTTTAGCTTGTTTGATGGCACCTCTCCTGCGTGTAATGCCTCCTGTTGCTTCTTTCTCAGTATCAATAAATGGCACTTGTTCTGTAAAAAGGAAAATAATATTCAAAAAAAAAAGACGTTAATTGTTTATGGTATTTTTTAAACTTGAGTGAATAGTATCTGTTTACTGTTACAAGTGATGGCAAATAAATCATAAGTTTATAAACAAACCCCTAAGGATATATCCAAATTTGTACAAACGAATAAAGCAAACAAATTATGAGATGGAATTGACATTTCTGTTTCCATTGCACAAGGTCACGATTTCCCAGACTGCTTATGATGTGCTTACTCTTATGGCAAGCCAAAGTGGACAAAAAGAGCTATTTTCTAATATTAAAAAATGATATTCTAATATTAGAAAATGATTTTCTAATATTAATAAATGATTTTTTAATATTAAAAAAGCATTTTCTAATATTAAAAAGTACCTTATTTTTTAATATTAGAAAATGCTTTTTTAATATTAGAAAATGATTTTCTAATATCAGAAAATCATTTTCTAATATTAAAAAAAACATTAATATTAAAAAAGCATTTTCTAATATTAGAAAATCATTTTCTAATATTAGAAAATCATTTTCTAATATTAAAAAAGCATTTTCTAATATTAAAAAATAAGATACTTTTTAATATTAGAAAATGCTTTGTTAATATTAAAAAATCATTTATTAATATTAGAAAATGAATTTCTAATATAAGAAATTACTTTTGATTTTCTAATATTAGAAAATGAATTTCTAATATTAGAAAATGAATTTCTAATATTAAAAAATGATTTTCTAATATTAATAAATGATTTTTTAATATTAGAAATTCATTTTTTAATATCAAGAAATCCTTTTTTAATATTAGAAAATCATTTTTTAATATTAATAAATAGACTTTTTCTTTTTTAATATTAGAAAATGATTTTTTAATATTAGAAAATCATTTTCTAATATTAGAAAATCATTTTCTAATATTAGAAAATCATTTTCTAATATTAAAAAATGATTTTCTAATATTAGAAAATAGCTCTTTTTGTCCACTTTGGCTTGCCATATACTCTAAACAAGGATTTGTAAATAAATTGGAGAATACTGATTGATATTTCAATCTGTTCTATTTATTAGTTGAAATAGAAAATAGAGCTGCAGACTTCCTTCCAGTAACTGTTAAAAGTCTAAGGGCAGTAATTTGTGACTGTGTCCTTTCATATTTTGCATTTGCTTTTGTTGTTTTATTAGTACCGATCTTACGAGTTCAGCCACTTCTCAACTGTTTTTTCCATTGAGACAACTCTCCACCAGAGAGCTAATGATACAGAAGTTAACAACTATAGGTCACTGTAAACATGTTTTAGTGTGTCAGTTTCTTGATATGCCAGTCCCAAGTCTTAGGCATGTAGTCTAGTGATTATCTATGGTTACTATCACCATGATCACCTTGTAATCATGTGACCTTTGAATATTGTCTATGAGGTTCCCTAATTGATTTGTTTTTAAAAAATAAATCATAACTAGATATGTTATGTTATACAGTTATCAATATGTGTGGTCCTATATCCTGTCCCCACTTATATTTTGTCATTGCACAAGGTCATGCTTTTCTCAAGACTGTTCATAATTTCTTAAAGTAAATATGCAGTTGTTGTGTACAGATGTGTATTTTAGTCAAGGAAAATATGGTTAATCTATTAGTTGGAATTGGCACTCAACTAACTTTCAGTAACTGCAAGTACTCTTGGACTGGTACATACATACGTGTTTTTTTGTCTTTTTGTTGTTTTTCATAGTAAATCGTGCCAACTTGCCTTTTTCAACTGATTTTCTGTGTGCTCTTGTGTTGTGCTTTAACTCATTCGCCCCCAAGACATTTTTGGAAAATCAGGCATTTTTTCAATATTTTCTTGTGGGTTTGAAACCACCCCCAGTGAAAAATGGTAATTTTCCGTCTATTTTCCGATTTCAAAACGACCTTGAGAGGTGAACACTGACAAGACTGTGTTTTTTTGTCATTCAAGTATTACCCTATAGTTACAGTAGTCCATTCATGCTAGCTGGGAGTATATTGGACTTCAGTGTCTTGCTTGGGAATTATTATTGTCAAGTCAGGTCTGCCTAAATGTCCGTTTTTATGGATTTTTGACAAAACGGTGACCTAGATTTTACAGACTAGATTCCTATTGGCCATTTTATACCTCGTTGTGTTCCTATACCACCTATGCATGCATATATGATAATAGTTTTTACCAACAGTCACTTCCAGTTACGTAGTGGCCATCAAAAGATGCCCACCCCCACCTGATTTTGGCTACTTTTCATGTTTTTCCGATTTTGAACTCTTAAACGGCTTTCAAAGTGCCAAATTTTCATGAACAGACATCTGAGAAGAGTTGATGGACCATGAACAGCTTGGTTGAAGCCCCTGCTATCATGACAGTTCAGTTGGGGCAGTTCAAAAAAAGCATGGAGGGTCATACGGGCCATCAAATAATGGTTGTCGCCATCACGCCTACAGGCAGGATTGGGGGTTAAAGGGTTAATACCACTGTCCAAAGTTAGGGGAGGGTTCAGCACAATCAAACATGTTTAACCTTTCCATATTCAATATGTGTCTGTTCCAAGTCAAGAGTGGATAATCCAGTGTTTGTTGTTTGTTGCTGTCTGCAATATTTATTTATTGTTTATCCATTTTAACATGAATCAGGCAGATGTTTTTCCCTTTTGAAGTGTTTCAAAATTTGGTATGCTGTGGTCTTATACCTGTTAACTTGTCCATTGGTCTCTGGATAATTGTGATATTTCTTAGGAAGTGGTATTTTTTAAAGAAGTGGTAATTCTTAGGGAGTGGTAATTTTTAGAAAGTGGTATTTCTTAGGAAGTGGTATCCCATAGGCGGATTCAGGGGGGCATTGGGGGCCCGGGCCCCTACTTTCATTGGAAAAATCTGGTTGATTATACAGGGAGTCACTGAAGTGTGACTGGAGCAGGCCCCCCCCCCCCCTTAGGTCAGACAGCTGGTCCCCCTTACAAAAAGTTCTGGATCCACCACTGCATCCACTGTACCTACCTTCTTGTTCTGAGAAAAATCTGACTTGTATCTGTAATCTTCCTGATGGTTTCAAATCTAACTGTAATAAAAATAAAGAACAAAATTCACATTAATTGGCCAAAAAAACAACATATCCCAACAATAAACAGCATTTTAAGAAAGTGACATAACTAAATGACAATACAAATTAATGCCATACTGTTTTCAGTATGTAAACAGAACTATTCTATACATAGCACAAATATCTCAGACATTAGTGCACAACTTATTGCTAATGTTTGTGTCCCATTTACCCATTTATATATTTATCCTATTAACTTAGCAAGACTCACTGTGAATTTAAGAAGAACTTCTAGACTAAATTCAAATGAATACAGTGTATGTGGTAAGTGTTTAGTTCAACAGGTTTGTTTGGTATATTCCAAACTTTTGGCTTCAAAGACATAGGTCTAATAAACTATTGCTAGCTGTAAGGAAGGAACAAATCTATATACTATACAAAAATTTCAGACACTTTATAACTCTAAAATTTGTAATAAGAAAGTGTAAATGATATACAAAAAGAAACAGAACTACCGCATGTGATGCAATTTAAAGCTTCATTGCCATAGTAATCATCATGTAATTAAGACATATACATGAAAGGTACCTATATCTGGTACACTGGTGAGAATGTACCTAGCAGGAAACTGGTGTCAGCATGATTACAATGAGCTGAGAAATGCTACATGTGCATGATGTGTGTTTAGACAAAAAATAAATAATCCTAAGCAAGTTATTTATCAATGATTATTTTCCAGATTGTGATACTTGCTGTAGAAATCATTTATCTGAAAAACAACTTCACTAATTACTTCATAGGGTTGTCGATCCATTTTACTATGTAAACCATATCATTAACTATGTGATAATCTGGTAGGTATTTTTTACAGATACGCCTTTTCTTATTTTGCTTCTTTTACTGTAAGAAATAGGTATACCAGATATGTGAGGCACCAAGTGCACTTCACTAAAAACTGGTTAAATTTGAATGTATGCATAAGTTACACATATTTATTAAGATTTTAGGCATATGAACATGTGTCTAACAGGTGCTTTATTAAAATTAGATGTTTGTAAATTATAAATAATACTTAATTAGACAATTATTCATAGATTTATAGCATATTAACAAGATGCCTTTAATGATCAGTTTATGATTTTCAAATTAATTTTGATATCAAATAAAATTAATTAGAAAGGGGGACTTATGTATGCATCTTCTGAAAAAAAAAATTGAAAGTCTTTGATAATGTTGGTGTTTTTTTAATTTAACCAAAGGATCCTATTTTCCAACACACAAAAATTGGATCGATACCTGGAAAGCTGGATAGATAAATTTGTCTTTAACATTCAGTGGCAAATAGTACATGCAACTCAGGATGAGACCATGTTTTAAAATGAGATATGAATATGTACTCTGTTTTGTAATTGTCTACTAGTTCGACGAGCTGGGCTGAATTTTAAACATGCTGATTCACAAGGTAGAAGTCACAAACAAGGATGACTCTGATCAGTCAAGTCTTGCTCTTTAATTACTTGAACTTCTTCTCAGAAAAGCAATATATACCAATTTTCAAGTCTTTAATTTGTCCAAGCCTAGGATGTTATTTTCATCACTAGAGCAGGCATGCTTTGAAGAGACCATCAAGGTTTTAGCAAAATTGAATTACAAACTTTTATTACTACAAGTTTATAAGGCAAAAGTGTTCATGAATTTGGATGGGTTTTAGAGGTTTTAGTTTGGTGTCAAAAATGGTCAACTGACAGCACTGGTTTGTTCAGTATATGGCAATAGCTTTTGTTTCTTATAACATCAGTTCTACATATTTTATTACAAGTAGCATCTTAAACATATTAAAGTGTATTACACTGAAGAATAAAGAATAAATTACAATTCATCAATCTTCATCAAATTTAATACACATTAAGTGTATTCCATCATTAATCTAATTAGATCATTGATATTTCCTGTCAGAAGAAAACATTAACTGGAGCACCCATCTATTATAAGTAATCTTTAAAACTCCTCTATTATCTAAGAAACGTTTTTATTGTTTGGAATCATCTCTTATGCTATATTAATCTTAGAATTGACTGTAGAATATAAGATAGGGTGGTATTTACTCACTGAGAATTGTAGCTGATTCAATATGTATCACAGGTAAAACAAGTGAAACTGCGAGCTACTGCTCACTGATGATACCCCCGCCGCAAGTGGATAATATTTATAGTGTAAAAATATGCAAGTGTTCGGTAAACAGGAAGCTGTCGAGTGATGAATCTGAAAACGCATCACACGGTATAGCTGACTTATAAAAATCCTGAAACCAAATTTCAGAAATCCTTGTATTGTAGTTCCTGAGAAAAATGTGACGAAAATTTTGAACTTGGCTATCATGTGTAAAATCATACAAGTGTTCGGTAAACAGGACGTTGTCGAGTGATGAATCTGAAAACGCATCACACGGTATAGCTGACTTATAAAAATCCTGAAACCAAATTTCAGAAATCCTTGTATTGTAGTTCCTGAGAAAAATGTGACGAAAATTTTCAACTTGGCTATCATGTGTAAAATCAGACAAGTGTTCGGTAAACAGGAAGTTGTCGAGTGATGAATCTGAAAACGCATCACACAGTATAGCTGACTTATAAAAATCCTGAAACCAAATTTCAGAAATCTTTGTATTGTAGTTCCTGAGAAAAATGTGACGAAAATTTTCAACTTGGCTATCATGTGTAAAATCATACAAGTGTTCGGTAAACAGGAAGTTGTCGAGTGATGAATCTGAAAACCCATCACACGGTATAGCTGACTTATATAAATCCTGAAACCAAATTTCAGAAATCCTTGTATTGTAGTTCCTGAGAAAAATGTGACGAAAATTTTCAACTTGGCTATCATGTGTAAAATCAGACAAGTGTTTGGTAAACAGGAAGTTGTCGAGTGATGAATCTGAAAACGCATCACACGGTATGGCTGACATATATAAATGTAGATACTAAATTACAGAAAGGGTGGATGTGTAGTTCCTGAGAAAAATGTGACGAAAGTTTCATGGGACGGACTGACTGACGGACGGACGGACGGACTGATGGACGGACGGACGGACGAACTGACAGACAGAGGTAAAACAGTATACCCCCCCTTTTTTAAAGCGGGGGTATAAAAAGACAAGAAATAAATGTTGACCTGCTAAATCCTCCTATAGCACTCAAAAGGCATCAATCTGCAGTTGAAGATCCAAGAATTTGAAAAAAGGGGCCCACACATAGGTAATGTTTCGGAGTGAGACATGTAAAAATCTACAGATTTTTTAACCATAAATAAACATCAATATGGGGAGCCAAAACCAGGTTCAAATTGGGCAGGATACAAATTTAGACAACTGACTAAATTACCATTAGCAGTTATTGTATTAGGTGGAAAAAGAAAATTAAAATCTTGTTCTAAAATGATGAAATGTCTCAGTAAACAAAACAGTAAAGTTTGTCATTCGGATTGAGTTAAAAACACATGCAATGTATCTACTATCTATTTGTTTATATTCTGATACATTTTTACTACCAATAAATTCATTACTTCCTTGTATATGTATTTCATATTCTGATGCTACTAATAAATTATTTCATTGTTAAAGTATTTCATATTCTGATACTA
The DNA here is from genome assembly GCF_963676685.1 of Mytilus edulis. Lineage (NCBI taxonomy): Eukaryota > Metazoa > Mollusca > Bivalvia > Mytilida > Mytilidae > Mytilus > Mytilus edulis. The sequence continues at coordinate 21,550,029 of NC_092344.1, forward strand.
CTAATAAATTCCTTCCTTGTTTGCAAGTAGTACTAATAAATTTCTTCCTTGTTCAAGTATTTCATATTCTGATACTACCAAGAAATTACTTCCCTTGTGTGAATTATTTAAAATATAGAAGTGACAAATTAATCAATTTTTAATGAGCTGTTAGGAAGCATTGCATGCAAAAAACTATTCAATATTGAACTGAAAAGAGAATTTAACAAGATTGATGACTACTTTTTATTAAATGAGGTTCACAGAGATTTCTTTAGCAGGACTCATGATTAGATAGAAAACAAGTCTATTGAAATAAAGTGAAAATTCCACAGAAGATCGTCTCCAATGGGATTTTTAACATCAGATGTTTACAGAAATATCAACTAACAGAGATTAAGAGTACCCAGAGGAATGCCCTTTATAAGATGGCATTAATGATCAGATATCGCACCACTGACGTAGGCACGTGTTAATAGAAACTCCACAGAGATACAGAGACAGATATTTCTCTACAACTGATTTAAATGTCATCTCCGTTATATAAACTGTACTAACTTTTTTGGAAGAACTAATATCAGAAAAAACCTCAGCTAAACTGAATAAACTGTCATATTTCAGTGTAATTATAAATCCCTGGAGAAATTACCCTTGTATTGTCTTCATCGTGGTGTTTCAGACAACTAATCTCATCCATAAAATCCAACTGATGGTTATAATTATGTAATGTATTTCTAGAAATCTTTCCTGGATTATCTCTATGAAATATAGGAACTGTATAAACAGCAATTTGCATCATATTTTCAAAAGTATAAAATATTTCATAAAATGCAAAATATTAATCAAGATCAAATTAGACAATAATCAGAGCAAGGAGACAAACAAATAGGCCACTTCCTTAGAGTATATAATATTTATTAAAATGCAAAATATTATTCCAGATTTAATTTATATTCTAGACAATAAACAGCGCCCAAAGACAAACAAAGTCTACTTTTATTTTCAAAATTAAAAGATCAAATATATGCCACAAAAAAAGAAGACAAGAAAAGTCATAAAAAGCTTGTACAAAAACAAGTTTATGAATGCTTACATTTATCTAATATGACATAAAGGAGATGTGAGGATATAATGGTGTATAATCAATGAGACAGCAATCCAACAACATAAATAAAGATTTGAAATTAAGATGTAGAAACATACAAATATGGGTACAGACATCTTGGCTAAGGTTTAAACACCACCCCTTCATATATATTCATTCTTGCGAAACACTATGAAAATAAAAAGATGTGGTATGATTACCAATGTGACAACGGAACCTTCCATAAGACAACAAACAAGTTACAACACTTTACATATATTTCATGGAAAAATCATAACCCATTTATATATTGAGCAGAAAATTAACATGTTTTACTCATTGACAAATAAACTTCTACAAGACTACCCCTAGCCTATATAATATAATTTTTATGAAATTGCACTCTACTGATATATTCTGCATTCTGAAAAAGTAGTGACATGTTTGTGAATACCTTTATATAGGAAAAGACAACCCCCAGTGAGATACTATGTATAATCTTGATACAACTACAGACTTTTACATTGGTAAGCCAGAACCTTAAGTTACTGTACAAAGAGTATGAAAAGGATGGTTGATCTACATTCATTACAAAATTAATGAATTTTGATAAGGTGGATCCAAAGGTTTATTGAACCAAGAATATAATTTTTACCGAGGCCATGTGCTGAGGTCAACCTAATTTCCTGGGATAATTAACCCTGTATCCACTACACTTAAGTCTTGAAATTGTTTTATTAGATGACAGATTTTTTTCGGGATGAGATGAATATTGATCCTACAATACACTGACTTGTTTGTGTTGCTGTCCAACTTATAGCAGTTTAATCAAAATTCCGGCCAAATTCGAATTGGTTTTCATCAAATCAAATCATCTGTTGTATCAAAGAACTAGTCTTCATTGTTAAAAGTGATAAAATAATTCATACTTTCATAACTTATAAGACTTCAATTCCACTACATAGCTGTAATGAAATCTTGAACTTTAAATAAATGGGGAATGTGTCCATGGCACACAGATGATGATTCCCCTTGCATGTAACTTTATAAAGGGACATAACTTAAAAAAAACCAGTAAAAGTAACTCTACCCAAATTAGTGCTTAATCTGTGTTTTGTGTTAATAATTTTGTGTATGAGTTTCATACCATTTGGTTGAGGCAATCTGAAGTTCGAGAATGGAAACCAATTTTAGAATGGACAAACGTACAGTTTATTGTAATGTGGCATTTGAAAAGTAAGAGAGTAATTTTGTAACTGCAGTTTTTGTATCTCTCTAAAATAAAAATTTCTAAATGCTTGAAAGCAGTCTTAAAATTGAAATTCAAAACACATATATATATTCAAAATAAATGTTTTTATGAATTAAAAGGGAAATAAGAATATATTAGATTATCCACATGAAAACTTAATGCAATCTTATTGTAACTTCACATACGGGTACAATTAAATGAAAATTACATGTTTGAATTCAAATAGACTTCTTATTCTTATGTACATACAAAACTGTTTAAAAAAAATAGTATGAAACCTTCTTGAAACATTTTTTATAGCAGTTCAAAAATAAGCAGTCCTCTCATCTTTTAAGACTCATTACAAAAACAATATATATAAAGTAACAAGGCTACACTTTCATAAGAGTTTTAAAGTGGTATTCAAATCATAAGTGTGCTTTATTAAATCACTTCACACTTTGACTGAGGCTCATCTACAGCAGTTAGCTTACATTTCTGACCAGCTGAACAGTTTGATCTGATATTTTTGCACTTTATACAAATTATATTATATATTGTAACAGAACTTTGTAGCAATTAATCAAATGATCAGATATCAACAAAACAGACAACCTTCCAGTTTTCCCATATAATAACAGCTGCTATAGGTAATGAATACATATAATCATAATGATATTTTTTTTCAAAGGAAAAGTGTGTCTCAAAATATATAATATTGACATAATTATATCTAATTGGTACTGAATCATGGAGGTATAAAAATGAGGAGATGTGGTATGGTTCCCAATGAGACAACTAACCACCTGAGACCTAATAATGTAGAAGTTAACACCTATAGGTCACAGCACAGCGTTCAACAATGAACCAATCCCATACCACATTGTACGCTATATGAAAGACCCCAAAACTGTAAATGTAAAATGTTTGAAAAGAAAAGACTCACAGCCTACGTAATGTACAAAACAATGAAAGGAAAACCAAATATGTGAAAACAGCAACAAACGATAACAACTGAATGCATATCAATCATATATGAATACTTTCATATCCAATGACTAAAACAAAATCTGAATAGATGTTTTTTTCAAAATCTGTACTTTTATCTGTCTTTTTTATATTTTATCTTAGTTATGTTATAAAAAAAAAAAAAAAAAAAAAAAAAAAAAACAAGAAGCTTCTTATAGCCTAAATTATGCACTGGGTAAATTTATACAATCAAATACCCTGTCAGATCTAACTAAATGCAGTTTTCTAAAAAAAAAAAAAAAGTCTATTGAAGGCATCAAAATAAACCACTTTGTCATTCCAAGCAATCAGCAAAGATGTCTTTTGAAATAGTTAGTATTTGGCTTCAAGATAAATGATAGTTACAGAACTGACCAAAAATGATTTATATATCAAGACAGTGTTTAAAGCTATAATAGCTGTTAATGGTTTGGGTTTTTTTCTTACCCAGGCAGTTGCTATATTTCCATCTGTGCATTTTTCTGCCAATACTTTTGCTGATAATGTAATTTCTGCTAAAAATCTGTTTGGTTTCTCCATGACAACAAGGTTGATAACTCTGCCATCATACAAATGAGCATCAAAACATGTATTCCATTCAGGATAAATTGTGCGCTTTTTCTGAACTTGCTGAATACCTCGACCTAAAATAAATTTGCAAAAAATTTAAATAAATCATATGAATAACAATTCATCACATTGATTTAACATGTAAAGATAAAGTGGAACTTCTTCTTACAGGTATCTGCAAATGGATCTAGTTATAAAATTTTAAATTACAAAATCTAAAAGTTAACCAAAGAACCATGAATATGAGGTCAGCCGATGGTCAAATTAATACTGTCGAACCACATGTACACTTTAAAACATTTCTTTAATAAACACAATATTTTTAAAGTTTTTTAAGTGGTCACTGAACCATCAGAATGGGGACAATGACAATTGGCTAACGCCAGAAGGAAACCTCGGACTGTAAAGCACCTGTATACCTAATATGGACTATCAAGCTCTCCTACCATATGAATCATGAAAGTTTATGTAAACTGCTAATAGCTGCCGGATAAGCATCCCTATTTCTTTGACTTAAGGAGGTTCGCAGGTATGAGATTTTTAGAAAAAAACTAAACCTTAATTTTTCATTACAAATTTTATTTATTACCTTAAGTAGTTGTTACTTTATCATATGGTACAAAAATCATTCCAAAAAATCAATTCATGTTGGCCCCAGATTTCTGTAATTTAGTTCTTTTTTTATTTCGATATTACCGCTATTTCTCCAATTAGTTCAACAGAAAACAAGAGGCTGTCACAACGACAGCAAACCGGATTTATTAACATTTATTTGTGTCCTGGCAATATCACAAGAACCATAACTGATGAATGCTGAAAGTGAAAATCGTCAATATCAAATTTGACCTCCATTTTGTAGTCAGTATCAACATATTAAAATTTGAAAAGCTTAGATTGAATGGTTCATTAGTAAATGCAACAACGTGAATGGAAACACCATTTTACGATCTTTCAAGAACCATAACTCCTGAACGGTAAAAGTCAAAATCGTCATTATTAAACTTGACCTCTATTTTGTCATCAGTAACAGCATATAAAAATTTCAAAAGCTTTGGTTGAATGGTTTATGAGAAAATGCACGGACACGACTGGAAACACCATTTTTCAATCTTTCAAGAACCATAACTCCTGAACAGTAAAAGTCAAAATCGTCATTATTGAACTTGACCTCCATTTTGTCATCAGTAACAATATATTAAAATTTGGGAAGCTTTGGTAGAACAGTTCATGCGTAAATGCACGGACACGACTGGAAACTCCATTTTTCAATCTTTCAAGAACCATAACTCCTGAACGGTAAAAGTCAAAATTGCCATTATTGAACTTGACCTTCATTTAGTTGTCAGTAACATCATATTAAAATTTTAAAAGCTTTGGTTTAACGGTTCATGAGTTAATGCATGGACAACATTTGATTGCCGCCCGGCCGCCCGCCGTACATCCCCAATTCAATAACCGACATTTTTGTCACAAAAATTCGGTTGAAAAGGACATTAACAAAAATGTATGCTTCTCTCGAAGGCAGATTGTGAGGGTAAATGAATGGTGACCCCATTTTTTTATTTCATTTTTGTATTAAGTATAAGATAAAGGTCATTTATAGAAAAATATAGAGAAATCCTATGTTAATTAAAAAATTTGATTTAGACCTGCGAGCCCCCTTAAGTGGCAGCCAAGATGATTAAAATAAGTGTCCTTGGTTAAGAATATTAGCACTTAAGTCATTAGCTTGACATACAAGATGTTCCAAACTTGATTAGTTACAAAAAATTATACCTAAGTGTAAACAGGTGTTTAGAATGTTCATTGAGGTTCTCTCACTCAGCCATTAGCACCAGGTAGGTAGCTGCCCTCATATTACCCTTTTACATCATACAGTAGTTTAATTACATTATTTTCTGGCATCATCATCAAACTAGTATTAAACAGCAGTAAACACAATTGAAGCTTTTGTTTGCTTTTGTATTTAATAATTTATCATCAATTTGATGAGACCCATTTGAGTATGATTAACTTTCCTTACACTTAACTCAGGTCAAAATGATTCTTTCTGATGAGTTAATCCATCATGATAAAAGCCTTTAACTGTTATAGTAGAGAGATATGCTGTTGTAGAATCTTTAGGATATATATATAGGTCACTTACTTGTGAATTAATCATGAAAATAATATTAGAACGTTATTCACTGAATTCTTGTTGTATAGAACATTGTTTACCAAACAATATGCTATTTTGGTGTAGCTTTTGAAAGTATGTTACTAATGCTAGAAGGATTCATAGATTGATGGATTGTAGCTTTTTTTTATCTACATGTCTAGTATATTAAGTTACAACATGGGTTGAGGAAGAGTGACTACCTACTCACTCACACTGGTAGCTGAATTTTATGGGTTCCCTGTGATTATTCATGTTTTTTTTTTCTTTTTTAACCTTGAATTGCATCTTCCTGATGGATTTTGATATTTGACCTTGAGTTCTTTTGTCTCTAATCTATCAGCCATACTTCTTGTACTGTGACCTTCAGTGTGACTTACTCAGTGGTAAAAAAAACTCCATATCAGTTATACCACTCAATTTCTACTCTAATTTTGAGACGTTTCATTACCTGGTGTCTGTACCGACTCTTTCACATTTACAGCTACATAAGGGTCAAACATGGAGGCTATCGAGTCCATTGAACTCCCTTTCCCCACCTGGAGTAGTTTTACTGGTATAAATCTAACTCCTTACCTGGTGTCTGTACAGACTCTTTCACATTTACAGCTACATAAGGGTCAAACATAGGGGCTATAGAGTCCATTGAACTCCCTTTCTCCACCTGGAGTAGTTTTACTCGTATAAATCCAACTCCTCCCGCCATCGCTAATGATCAAGTACTGCAAATGAAAGCAAATTTTAAATTAAAATTCTCATAATATAAAAGCTGTGTTAATAAACAATAACATAAGTTAGAAGACTGCTGATGTTATGGCAACCACATGTATTATAATGTACATCTTTCATAAAACAAAATTCCAAAGCAATGGAACAGTACTTTTATAGCTGTTCTTCAACTTAAGGTCACCAGAATGACACATTATTCTTGAATACTTTCAATGAGTACACCAATGGAGCTCTTGAGCAAATACAAAAAGGAAAAAATAGAAACCCCAAAAACAAAGGGGCACAGTATAACATTATAATTACAAATTTCCTGAAAAAGTTAGTCAGTACAATTATGGTTGATAATAATTAATACCTTTAACATTTTTATAAATTTAAATAATAATAAAAAAACGCACACCTACAGCCCCCCCCCCCCCCCCCCACCCCCCCTGCAAGTTCTATTTAAGTGTTATGATTTGGTTTGAATTTTTCAAAACATTAACTACTGTGGAATCATTTATTTCTTGTGGGTACCCGTTTTTTTGGATTGAGAAAAAAATAATATTTTCATGCAAGTCTGAATACGAGCTTATATAAATTCATGGTTCACCTAAGCCCTGATTATGAAAGCCCTGAATATAAGTATTCAAAGAATAATAATGAAAGATCAGGGTATTAATATTCATTTTTCAATATTCTCTTCAGGACATTTGAATATTTAATCAAAGCTTATTTTGAGGATCAAAAGGGAAATGTCCCTGTTTGATAGATCAGTATGACATTTTCGTTCTTCCTGCTTGATATAAGTCCTGTTTGATAATATAGTATCTTTAATCCCTTGTCATTTGAACAATAGTTCGGATCAATAAGTCAAATGAAAATGAAAACAATATCTGATTGATATATAATATGTTGTATAAAATTCTGTCAATTTGATGTATATTATTTCATTCTGAAATGTAACATCAGATAATATAGAATGTTGTCATAGCTATCCGGGAATGTTACTACTCCTGAAGCATATGTACTGGTTCTTAGATATAAGGAAGATGTGGTATGAGTGCCAATGAGACAACTCTCCATCCAAGTAACAGTTTATAAAAGTAAACCATTATAGGTTAATGTATGCCTTCAACACGAAGCATTGGCTCACACCAAACAGCAAGCTATAAAGGGCCCCAAAAATTACTGGTGTAAAACCATTCAAACAAGAAAACCAACAGTCTAATCTTTACAAAAACGAGAAACATATATGAACAACATAAACAGACGACAACTACTGTACATCAGATTCCTGACTTAGGACAGGCGCAAACATTGTACATTTACAAAGAGCAGGTATCCAGTTTTCTACTCTCAAATTGCAGAGACACTTGTAATTCAAAAGCCTGTTCATTCATTTTTAAATGCATTCATTAATTGTTTAAATCCCAACAACAAAAGAGATCTATGAGATAATCAAATCTTTAACAATAAAATACAATCTGAGATAAAATACAATATTATTTCATCTATTATTGGAGAATACGGGTATAACATGTATTTTTGTAAAGAAATAAAAATGTGAAACTCTTATTATTGGGATCATTGTGTCATTAAGTTTGTTTTCTGAATTTACATGTGAAAGACTTCACTATTGTACGCGGACTTTTACACTAATGTATGCCATGTATATGTTTACACTTTTGTTCATGCTTTTTCTATGATGAGGACCTCAGGGAAGATTTATTAAGTTAAATACCTAACCCTGTAAACCAACATAAAATAAAATATTTTTTTGTTACATTGTATTATAATTCAATTCAGCAGTTTTAAAAGCATCTGAAAACTTAAGCCTGCAATATAATAGACCAGGTCTGAGCTTGATGTCATAAAAAGAAATACGGTATGTTTTTCTAATCTTTAAAATTTCTCGCTTTAAATGACAAAATTGTCTTCAAATCAGAGCACTTCTATCATCAATGAGCCAACTTTAATGGACACCTTTGTATGAGAACAACTAAAATTATAAAAAAAGTTTAAAACTAAACAACAATGAAATATTTTAATTGTTTCATTTTTATAAGATGACGATCAAATGCCGCGAACAAAATTGGAATTCTAGTTCAATGGATAGAAGAATTACAGAAAATCGTTGATATTTTTTATCGGCTATTTTAAAACTCATTTGTATGCTTCTATTCAAAAGCAGCTTTCTACTTCAGAGTTGATGTTACAATTTGTATGTATCAAGCATATATATCATCAAATGCTTCACTATCATTGAAATCTAATTACCAAATTAGAGCTCAAACAAACCTGAAGTCTAATTCTCCACAATACATTAGTCGAGCTTAGGTCAAATATATTAGGTATTCAATAAAAAATGAGCAATATGTTTGGGACAAGCTGACAGACATTATTGGAAGTTTTTCCATTCTAGGTAATAAGTTTTACCATTAAGAATCGGACTACATGACAGCCAATATCACTCTGTTAACAGCATCAATGGAAGAACTCTGCTTAGTCTGTCCCGATGATAGGCAGGCATGAAAAATTGATGAGCACCTCACGATTCTATTATTTATGGATGAATCTTTATCCCAAACCATCATAGTATTTTTAATTATTTGAATGCTTATAGATTCAACTACATTTTGTACTACATGTCACATTGTTTTCTAAAACAAGAACGGTAAAAAAAAAAAAATTTAAATTCAGAATTTATAATTGTACAACATGTTCAACTAATAACAGTTAAACAGTTTTTCTATATAATTAATGATTAATCCACATGCCTTGCAGTAGATATAACACATAGAATCATAAGACAATATATAAGACAATAAATCGTGTACCAATATTGATGCAGAAATAAATGTTTTCATGTTCTACATAATTAACCTATATGAAAAATTGATGAGCACCTCATGATCAGATTGTTTAATGTTTGAAATATGAGCCAACAATTGAATCAAACATTGACTTTGGACATAATGCATTTGTTAACTTTCCTGAGTATTTGGAGCATTAATCAAAATGTATTGACTTAAGTTTGAAGATTTATTTTACAAATCTTAAAGGACATCAATCCTTCTGAAAACAAACCATATAACTTTTGCTTGAACAAGACTTTCCTACTTGCAATACATTCACAATGGTAGATAAAAGTCATCCTAGAAAACCAGGCACCAAAATGATATTGCATAACAATTGCAATATAGTAGAACTAGAAAGTAATGAAGATAACCTGGCTTCAAATTGAGACAAATCCCAAAATAACAGTAGAAAATACTGAAGATAACCTGGCTTCAAATTGAGACAAATGCCAAATAGCAGTAGAAAATACTGAAGATAACCTGGCTTCAAATTGAGACAAATGCCAAATAGCAGTAGAAAATACTGAAGATAACTTGACTCCAAATTCAAACAAATGCCAAATAGCAGTCCAAAATACTGAAGATAACTTGACTCCAAATTCAGACAGATGCCAAATAGCAGTAGAAAATACTGAAGATAACCTGGCTTCAAATTGAGACAAATAGCCTATTTTGCATTTGTCTTAATTTAAAGCCAGGTTATCGTCAGTATTTTCTACTGCTATTTCAAATAGCAGTAGAAAATTCTGAAGATAACTTGCCTTCAAATTGAGACAAATTCCAAATAGCAGTCCAAAATACTGAAGATAACTTGGCTTCAAATAGAGACAAATGCCAAATAGCAGTATAAAATACTGAAGATAACTGAGTGGCTTTGAATTAACACGAATTCAAAATATCAATATAGAATATGGTAAAAGTGTGTACTGTAAACATGATCATGTATAAAATGTATCTAGTAGGATCAAGTACAGGAAATAGATATTTACACCAATAAGCTGCACACACTCTGGTGTTTACATTTAACCATTCATGTAACAGGACTGACCTATTTGAACTCAAGGAAAGGAACATTATAAAAGCGATGTTTCTTTGCTTTTTATGTTGTTTTTTTGCCTTGATTATGTACTGTTTTTTTTTTTATCATAATGGATGGATACCCCATACCCCATATCCCTTGTTTTTTCTATTATAATTGCTAAATACTTTTAAATTTAAAACAAGAATGTGTCCATATTATATGGATGTCCCACTTATTAAGCACTATCATTTTCTTGGTTCAATGGACCTTGAAATTGGATAAAACTTTGGCATTAAAATTAGAAAGATCATATCATAGGGAACATGTGTGCTAAGTTTGAGGATGATTGGACCTTGACTTATCAAAAACTAACTTGACCAAAAACTTTAACTAAACATTTTCACCTTAAGCTGGACAGACGAACAGACGAAAAAATGAATGGAAATATGAACAGACTAATGAACAGATGGATGAACGGATGCACATGAATAACATAATGCCCCTAGATGGGCATAAAGATATTACTGATATTGTAACAATTGTTAGTTATAATCCAACTTATTGCAATTTGGTAGGATGCATACAGAAGACCAACATAAATAGGTTATACTGGACATGATGGAACAGTCATTTTGTGGAATTGATGGCCCCAAGAGGAAACAGTCATTTTATGGATATGATGGACCCAAGAGGAAACAGTCATTTTATGGATATGATGGATCTATGAGGAAACAGTCATTTTGTGGACATGATGGACCTTTGGGGGACCAGTCGTTTTGTGGACATGATGGACCTATGAGGGACCAGTCGTTTTGTGAAAGTGATGGACCCAAGAGGGACCAGTCGTTTTGTGGACATGATGGACCCATGAGGGAGCAGTCATTTTGTAGAGTTCACATAGTTAAAATCTCACAATATTGCTTAGAATATGTAGTGTTATGAAAGAGAAATCCTGACTTCAGTAGGTCACTGGATTAAGCTGAGTTTTCTTTTATTTATACACAAGATTTTTTATAGTTTCATATGTAATTAAGCTACACAGATTGTTTTTGTCCATAAAGAATCAGTCTGGTAAATACTAAAATGCTAAATGTTTTATTCTCATACTAACAATTTCTAGCCAAATGAAGAATCTCAATATGTCTACTGAACCCAACTGTTCAATAATCCAACAAACTGTCATCTTTTTTACCCATTATAAACCTATCAGGATTATCCTGGACAATTATAACAATGCTCCTTCCTGAAATCTCCCAAAGAATGAAAGTTCCCAAATGATTATCCTTTCCACTGATGTCTCAAGTGTAGAAAGCTTTATATTGTAATGGCTAATCCATCACACTAATTCTTCATCTAGATGTCATCATCAACAGCAATAAAATAAATTTAAACATTTACCCCCTCAAGGATGATGTAGCTTGCATGCTGTCACAGTATGAACTTAATCCATAACAATAATTTCCCGTCCAGACTGAGTTCTTTATTTTCTTCACAAATACCCATAAGGATATGTTAAACTGATTAAATGTCCATTGAGTTGAATAAAATGTCCATTAAAAATGTCCTAAGGAAACTAGGCATGCTAGACGAGAGTGTATACATGTACAAGCTAAAAATAATTTTATTTCACCCACATTTTAAATATTAGTCTTTCTCATATGTTTATAGGTACATGTGGTACTTTTTAAGAAGTTCACTTATTTTTTGTGCATATAACAAAAAAATAAATCATAACAGTGAGGGGATAAAAATACTTGTGTACATGGTGTATGGATGACAACATCACAATTTGGTTTTATTTTCAACAAATATGTGTTTATTGCCATTTAAAGGATTAAATATTTGATTAAATCTTACAAAAATAGATATATACTGACAGATATTTAATCAAAATAAATGAATGTTATTTAATGGTCCATAAAATTCAAAGCACCTGAGATGTATACATCACTCACCCAGTAATGTTAAATCTAGGTCAAACAACCAAATGTTTACATAGATATACAAATAATTCAAATATCTCATACCTTTGCTCGTCAGTAGTTTCAATGTCAAAAATGTTCATAAATAGTCCATTTCAATTTATCCCACTAAAGCACATGAAAAACCTTAAAATATTTTAAGTAACTTTAAAATTTCAACAAGGAAGGATCAGTTAATCACCTTTAACCAAGTATGTATATATAGGAAGTTTAAAGAGTTTTAAAAGGGGAGGTGTCAAAAATGAAATTAAAAAAAAAATCAAATAGGGAAAATTTCAAAACTTATAAAAACTAAATCTTTTACATAAACAGTGGCGGATCCAGGGGAAGTGTTCCCCCACCCCCCCTTTTTTTTGGACGATCAATGCATTTGAATGGGGACATATAGTTGGAACCCCTCCTTTGTCCTGGGTTGGGACCCCCCCCACACCCACACCTTTTAAAATGGCTGGATCCGCCCCTGATAAATATAAGATTTCCATTGATTTATCTAAATAAAGTAATCTATTTCCATTAATGCCCCACCTACCCTTTTAGATTTATTAGTAATTTATAATTTATGCATTGAATACATGAAGAAAAGTAAATCTATGAGTATACAAAGTCCATGAAGTCAAGGTCAGATTACCCTTGTTCAGCATGTGAATAGATACATAAATCAAACACTGTTTACAGGCTACATGAGAATATGATCTTGTAATAAGCTTATAAATAGCATCCTAAAAAACTTTTTTATCCACTAAATCTCTTATCAAACTATGAATCTATGAAGCTGCTGTCTATTCAAGTTGGCATCATATGAAGAGTATGTTGCTTGTTTTGCAATCATTCATCAGCCTAGAACTGACCTCTATTACACTTGACTAATAGTTAAAAACTGACCAAATCATTGAGAGCATGTGAATCCTTAACCAATGGTTTTGAGGTCAATGGCAAGTGATCCTGTCAGACTGACATGTACTTCTACAATAGATATAGACTTGTGTTCAAGCAGTGAGTGAGCAATTCCTTGTTGGTAGCTTCAAATCCAATGGCAATATGTCATGTATGTTCAGGAGGAGAACACATTCAAAATAAGTACAATAGGCAGGTCCTTCCAGGATGAAAGTCACAGAAATTTGGACTGCCACTAGAAAATAAGGGTATGTTGGATGGGGACAGAAATTTTCCTTAAAATGTCAAATAGCACTGACTCTCTACATAAGGTAAAACCAGTTATGTACATTCTGTACAGCCACAATGAAGCCCCTCTTTTGCAAAGGTGTAATACTACCAGCCTCAAGAAGAACAATAGTGATAGTATTTCTAATCCACTGCAGTCACCCTTGGGGTTTGCTCTAGCAGTGTGGCACAGCTTTAAGATTAGGAGTGCTGAAGCACAGTTCTTGTCTGAATAGTGAATCATAAGGACAATATAATCATGTTTATGGATGAAAAGGTGAAATAAAATAATTAATAAATATACTTGCCGATTTTATAGTATTTTGATGTTGTGAAAATCTATTTTTAGATGTTGAAATGATTTTTTTTACAAGGAAAAGTAACTATTTTTATTTGCAAAACAATAAGGTCAGTGTGGAGAACAAAAAGGGCAAAGATAATTCATGCATAGATTTTTAAGGGTGTTAGCTTGGACACTGTAGACTTATATATATATATTGTTTTGATCTAATCATAAAAACTTTACAAAAATATCTGAAGTTCAGTCAACCATAAAAATGAGTTATGTGGGATTTACTTGCATCAGTCTGACACATTGCTCATAGTGAAGTATATCTGTGTAATACATTTTATGAAATCAATCTTCAGGCAGGCCAAATATGATTAAGAAAATAAAATGATTCTTATACCATATTTAAAGATGTTGCCTGACCATGTGCATCAAAAGTACCTAAAACAGTCAGTCAAACAATTTAATTCATTAAACCTACAAAGCAAATTTCAAAACTCATTGAAGCATCAAATTGAGAACAAGGTCAACAGGTATTTTAGATTTAAGATGAAAAGTGATGAGCATATGGCATCTAAGCATGAAATATGAATACCATCTGAAATATGAATTATATTACCCATCTTACCCTTTGAATGCAGAAAGAACATACCTTCCAGAAGCATTAGGATAGATGAAAAAGTCATCAGCATATAAATGTAAAATACAGCCTGTGGGCTATAACTGGTCCAAATTATATTGAACTTTAGAGCAAATATCATTCAAGGTGGGTTTTTCCACAAGCCAAATTCACTGTAATTTTTTTTTCAACAATGGACATTATTTTCATTGTATTGCTCAGAGCTAAAACTGATTTAATAGACTAAATACATGTACATAGTTGTAGATCGATTGATATGTTAATACAACTTTCAATTTCTCACCTTATCAAAATTGAAATGGCTTTATAATATATTAAAAGAGATGTTTAACTTTTCATGTATACATAGTAAATACAGTTGTGTGACAATGAAACTTAAATAAAGTGGAATATACATTGGAAAAGGAAGTTTAACTGTCACATGTGGTGGGTGGTTTTATCAAAGTTCAATCAGTGAAATAGATTTTGCACATAATTTAAAAAAATGATTTAAAACGTTTCCTCTTTTGATCACTAGATACGAGTATAAAAGATAAGAAGCAGACCATGTCCTATCTACCTTACATGTATTAAACTTTATTGTGTTTCATTTAATAATAGTGTTATGAATGGCATAATTCAACATTATTTATTTTTTCTTAGAAATAAAAAAAAACATTTTCTATATGAGACAAAACAGGGTTAGAAATTATCATGATGGAATTAGCCATCATGCAAACTTTAAAACAGAGTATTTCAAAAAAAAATTGTCCCTTTTTTCAAGTTGCCTGATATTGTACAATGCATTCTCTCTTAAAAATAGTTTCACTGTCACATTGACATATATGCCTAACATCCAGTTTTATTTATATAGAGTTGTATTTTCTTAACCTACTTCATATTTTCTTTAACACAGAAGTTATTAGTATAAAGTCTGATTTTCTGCTGAAAACTTCCTTGAAGTAATGGTCATATCATATAATTATATTATGTGTACTCTAAAGCAATAATTTGTTGTTAATCATTTATATTTAATAGACTGTTTCAGATACCTGGATTATCCGTATTCATTGACAAAGCTTAGATTTAACAAGAGTGCACACGCTGAAATGTCTCGCCTTCTTTACTAATCATTGATATTATGTTGATAGTCCTAAGTATAAAACTAAGCTTTATTACAATTATCACACAAACAGAACATTAACCAAGATAACTAAACATAGACCAATGAACCTTGAAAATGAGGTCAAGGTCAGATGAACCATGCCAGGCAGACATGTACAGCTAACAATGCTTCTCTACAACATATATACTTGACCTATTACTTATAGTTTAAGAAAAATAGACCAAAACACAAAAACTTAACACTGTGCAATGAACCGTGAAAATGAGGTAACGGTCAAATAAAACCTGCGCGACTGACATAAAGATCATAAAATATTTCCATTCACCAAATATAGTTGACCTATGGCATATAGAATTAGATAAAAAGACCAAAACTCAAAAACTTAACTTTGACCACTGAACCATAAAAATGAGGTCAAGGTCACATGACATCTGCCCGCTAGACATGTACACCTTACAATCATTCTATAAAACAAATATAGTAGACCTATTGCATATAGTATGAGAAAAACAGACCAAAACACAAAAATTTAACTATAACCACTGAACCATGAAAATGAGGTCAAGGTCAGATGACACCTGCCAGTTGGACATGTACACCTTACAGTCCTTCCATACACCGAATATACTAGCCTTATTGCTTATAGTATCTGAGATATGGACTTGACCACCAAAACTTAACCTTGTTCACTGCGATCCATGAAATTAGGTCGAGGTCAAGTGAAAACTGTCTGACAGACATGAGGACCTTGCAAGGTAAGCACATATCAAATATAGTTATTCTATTACTTATAATAAGAGAGAATTCAACATTACAAAAAATCTGAACTTTTTTTTCAAGTGGACACTGAACCATGAAAATGAGGTCAAGGTCATTGGACATGTGACTGACGGAAACTTCATAACATGAGGCATCTAGATACAAAGTAATAAGCATCCAGGTCTTCCACCTTCTAAAATATAAAGCTTTTAAGAAGTTAGCTAACGCCGCCGCTACCACCGTAGCCGCCGCCGCTGCCACCGTTGCCGCCGCCGACAGATCACTATCCCTATGTCGAGCTTTCTGCAACAAAAGTTGCAGGCTCGACAAAAATCACTGCCTCATTAAAAGATTTAGATCATGTTGAAGGAGTCATAAAAATAATTGAGAACGGAAATGGAGGATGTGTCAAAGGGACAAAAACCCAACCACAGAGCAGATAACAGCTAAAGGCCACCCATGGGTCTACAACGCAGTGGGAAAATCTAGCACCCATGTCCAACATTCTAGAGAGTAAAGGCTTTTTCAAGATACATGTAATAATGCTCACCTAGTAACTTATGTAATTTTCACATTAATCCCTAACAGAATTTAAAAATTTTAAATAACACTAAGGTCAAGTAACTGATTGTTACTTCATGGTTATTATAACATTTTGAAAATATAGAGAATTTCTAGTAAAGTAATATACTACAAATAATTACCTTAAAATCAAATTTTAGGCTTGATGACTGTGAAGATGACACAATTAAGCATCATAAATAAATGTGAAACTAAATGTGTCAAAACCACACAAATGGCCCTGCTCACAGAAATAGCTTGAATCTATTTTGAGGAGTGAAAATTAGAGTAGTAAAGTCCATTTAGCCTATTTTCAAGAATGTTTCAAAAACCGTAATTTTGACAAAATTATAGTTGACTCACATATAAAAACTCAGCTCAATATGTGAAGTCAGAAAAAACAGCTGTGTAACCTTATTGCCTCCAAATTTTCAAAATCCAAAGCCAAGAAACTTGACAAAAATCGGCAGGGTAGAACCAAATGGAAATTTGTTCCGTGTAACTCATTATACTAGACAGCTTTGTGATGTAGAAAAGTCTGAATGGTTTAGCATAAAAGCATTTAATCCTTGTAACCTTGACCTTGAACTTTAATCAACATATCCATAAGTACAGGAACTATTTCAAGCTTAACATGTCACCACTATAGATAAGGAAACTAATGCACTAACATAGCATATAATTATGACTGCCTCTAAAACTCTTAAATTAAAATGTACCCTACCTTTGTAAAAAAAACTAATTAATTGTCAGTTTGATGTTCAGTCACAGTAATCAGAAGAAGCATTGATGTAAATGTCAACACATGGGTTTATAATGTTAATTCCATACAATCTAGCATCTGCTTATCATATTTTTCTTATTCCACTTTTAAATATATGTTTCTTCTACATCTTTGACCTGAAAATATACCAAAACTAATATTGTCATATTGCTAATTCTAAACTAAACCATCATAACCATGACAACATTTTTTGATAGCCATATTATCAATTGTAAACTAAACCATGACAACATTTTAGGATATTGTCATACTATTAATTCTAAACTAAACCATGACAACATTTTAGGATATTGTCATACTATTAATTCTAAATTAAACCATGACAACATTTTGGGATATTGTCATAATTATTATCAATTGTAAACTTAACCATGACATTTTGGGATATTGTCATACTATTAATTCTAAACTAAACCATGACAACATTTTGGGAGACTGTCATACTATCAATTCTAAACTAAACCATGACAACATTTTTGGATATTGTCATATTATTAATACTAAACTAAACCAGGACAAATTTTTGGGCTATTAATAATTCTAAACTAAACCATGACAACTTTTTTGGATATTGTCATAATATTAATTCTAAACTAAACCATGACAACTTTTTAGGATATTGTCATATTATTAATTCTAAACTAAACCATGACAACTTTTTTGGATATTGTCATATTATTAATTCTAAACTAAACCATGACAACATTTTGGAGTATTGTCATATTAACAATTGTAAACTAATCCATGATAACATTTTTCGATATTACCATATAATCAATTGTAAACTTAACCATGGCAACTTTTTTGGATATAGTCTTATCATTAATTCTTAACTAAACCATGACAACTTTTTGGGATATAGTCATACTATTAATTCTAAATTAAACCATGACAACTTTTTGGGATATTGTCACCTGTCCAGATACCTATGGTAGAGCTTAAATTTATAGACTTTGTTTACTGCAAAAACAAAAATCAAGATGCTTTATGTGATGCCATTTGTTATATGACATAAATGAAAACTTCCATGCTAAGTGGGCCTAATAAAATTTAAAGTGATTGTCAAACAGAAAGTGACTTCCTGACAGATTGGTAAATTGCTTACACAGAACAACTCAACAATAGACAATTCCATTATATTGAATACCACATGATACCAGTTCATTAACAAAACATTACATGCTCAATGGTTGTAATACTATTCAACGTATTATTAAACAGGAAGTGACTCCTAGGCTGATCTGGAAATCGCTTATGCAGTACATCTCAATATTACATGGTTCAATACATTATGTACTATAAATATTCTTTATCTTATTAATAATACAGAAGTTGAACAATTGATGTGTAATGAAAATGTGTTATACTCCAATTTAGTGTTTTTTATGAATAAACAGCGGGGTTCAATTCTCCATGTGACATCAGCCTCATTTCACTTATTAATTTGTTCATCACTTATTTGACTTATTTAAGTGCAAACCTATGCATTTATAATACAATTCAATTTTATAACATGTTAGACTACATGTATTTAGTATTTCATTAATACAATTTGAACAAAGTATATTCTTGTTTTAGATTTTTTTCTAGTTCTAAATACATTACTTTAGAAAATGGTTTTATATGCAAAATTATATTATGTTCATGCTGAGAAACATAAGCAATAAAGCTGATTAAAATTCCATCAGTGTTTCGTTAAGCCCAATACTTATCAAGACTTTTAGTACTTGTCCCTCTCCACTATTTATACTAGATGATATAATGAGATAATTATATGATTATCTTCTCTTTATCATAGAACTAAGTGATAGCTTTTGGCATTCATAAGTACTCTCTGTAGGCTTTTCATGTCACTTATTTAAGGCAGGCTTACAAACATGTTCTGTAATTATATTGAATAGAAATGAGGTGGTAGTGAACAAATCTTGTTCAGTGTCACAAACTACAGTACAAATACCCCATATTGTCTGGTTCCTGGTCCATGAAACCTGTTCCTATTGTTTGATTGATAGGTGTTTAATGCCATTTTCAGCACTATATTTGCTTTTTCAGGGAGGTCAGTCTTTATTGGTGGAGGAAGTCTAAGAGCATGGAAGAGAACCACTGACCTTCGTTAAGAAATCTGACAATTCTCCTTAATTAAGATTGGAGTCAGATGCACCCTGCCATTTGAGGGATTTGAACTCGCAATCTTGGTGTTGTTAGGCTAGTTATACAGAAGTTGGACTACTTCGACCACTCAGCCACTTTTTTATCTTAACTATTTGGCCAGTTCCAATCCAAACATTTCTTTTGAGGTATGGAACTGTGTGGTCAATTTTTTAGTGATTCATAAACTTATACACAAGTTACTGTCCTGAAACAAGAAAAATGCTTGTTTTGGCCCCTTTTTAGCCCCTTAATCTCCTAAACAGATAAGCCAATAACCCCCAAATTCAAACCCAACTGTCTTTTTGTGGTATGGAACCTTGTGAATCAATTTCGTAGAGATCCAGACACTGAATATCAAGTTATTGTTCCAAAACCAAAAATGTTGCCATCCAATAAAAGCTGCAATTCAAAAAATTTACTAGATTAAACTTTCAATTTATTTTTCAAGTACATGTACTATACATGTACACACAAATCTGTCACATCAATAATGATGTTTTATTTATAACCAAAATTAGATAACCTCAAGTTGTATAAATATGTGCATTACTGTGCATTACTGATAAAAACTGCACAATAATCCTGTGTTACTATATGTATATAAAAAGGTAATACCTGTTCTACAGGGAATAAAATTGATAAAACAAAAATCATAAATAAAACACTTGGTCAGGTAACAATATGAAAAGATGGTAATCCTGTGATGTTAGGTACACCAAGATGAGACAGACAACAACCCAATGACAAAAAGGAAGGTCAAATGAAGGAGAACAACGAATGAGACAGACAACAACCCAATGACAAAAAGGAAGGTCAAATGAAGGAGAACAACCAATGAGACAGACAACAACCCAATGACAAAAAGGAAGGTCAAATGAAGGAGAACAACCAATGAGACAGACAACAACCCAATGACAAAAAGGAAGGTCAAATGAAGGAGAACAACCAATGAGACAGACAACAACCCAATGACAAAAAGGAAGGTCAAATGAAGGAGAACAATCAATGAGACAGACAACAACCCAATGACAAAAAGGAAGGTCAAATGAAGGAGAACAACCAATGAGACAGACAACACAACCCAATGACAAAAAGGAAGGTCAAATGAAGGAGAACAACGAATGAGACAGACAACAACCCAATGACAAAAAGGAAGGTCAAATGAAGGAGAACAACCAATGAGACAGACAACAACCCAATGACAAAAAGGAAGGTCAAATGAAGGAGAACAACGAATGAGACAGACAACACAACCCAATGACAAAAAGGAAGGTCAAATGAAGGAGAACAACCAATGAGACAGACAACAACCCAATGACAAAAAGGAAGGTCAAATGAAGGAGAACAACGAATGAGACAGACAACACAACCCAATGACAAAAAGGAAGGTCAAATGAAGGAGAACAACCAATGAGACAGACAACAACCC
The DNA here is from genome assembly GCF_963676685.1 of Mytilus edulis. NCBI lineage: Eukaryota > Metazoa > Mollusca > Bivalvia > Mytilida > Mytilidae > Mytilus > Mytilus edulis. The sequence continues at coordinate 21,571,507 of NC_092344.1, forward strand.
AATGACAAAAAGGAAGGTCAAATGAAGGAGAACAACCAATGAGACAGACAACAACCCAATGACAAAAAGGAAGGTCAAATGAAGGAGAACAACGAATGAGACAGACAACACAACCCAATGACAAAAAGGAAGGTCAAATGAAGGAGAACAACGAATGAGACAGACAACAACCCAATGACAAAAAGGAAGGTCAAATGAAGGAGAACAACCAATGAGACAGACAACAACCCAATGACAAAAAGGAAGGTCAAATGAAGGAGAACAACGAATGAGACAGACAACAACCCAATGACAAAAAGGAAGGTCAAATGAAGGAGAACAACGAATGAGACAGACAACAACCCAATGACAAAAAGGAAGGTCAAATGAAGGAGAACAACCAATGAGACAGACAACAACCCAATGACAAAAAGGAAGGTCAAATGAAGGAGAACAACCAATGAGACAGACAACAACCCAATGACAAAAAGGAAGGTCAAATGAAGGAGAACAACCAATGAGACAGACAACAACCCAATGACAAAAAGGAAGGTCAAATGAAGGAGAACAACCAATGAGACAGACAACAACCCAATGACAAAAAGGAAGGTCAAATGAAGGAGAACAACCAATGAGACAGACAACAACCCAATGACAAAAAGGAAGGTCAAATGAAGGAGAACAACCAATGAGACAGACAACAACCCAATGACAAAAAGGAAGGTCAAATGAAGGAGAACAACGAATGAGACAGACAACACAACCCAATGACAAAAAGGAAGGTCAAATGAAGGAGAACAACCAATGAGACAGACAACAACCCAATGACAAAAAGGAAGGTCAAATGAAGGAGAACAACCAATGAGACAGACAACAACCCAATGACAAAAAGGAAGGTCAAATGAAGGAGAACAACGAATGAGACAGACAACAACCCAATGACAAAAAGGAAGGTCAAATGAAGGAGAACAACGAATGAGACAGACAACAACCCAATGACAAAAAGGAAGGTCAAATGAAGGAGAACAACCAATGAGACAGACAACAACCCAATGACAAAAAGGAAGGTCAAATGAAGGAGAACAACCAATGAGACAGACAACAACCCAATGACAAAAAGGAAGGTCAAATGAAGGAGAACAACCAATGAGACACATCATATATATGTATTTAAAAGGTGATACACAATTCAAATAAACAGCTAGCTAAAACCTGAAAAATCTCTAGCCAAAAACTAAAGACAACGTCAAACAAATTGGTTAAAATTGTTTTGACTTTGACTGGACTAAATGGCTTTTAAATGATTATATCAAAAGCCCAGTTCAACCATGTTGGCAGAAAATATAAAGTTAAATTGAAATTTCATACTTTAATAATATAAACAAAAAACACTCAAATTATAATAAAACTGAATATTCAAGTCTTCAACAGTTCTTAAACAGTTTTCCCATGGCTGTATATCTCTATTATATTATTCAGGGATCAAAATTTGAAATTTCCTATGGCTCACTCATTTATTAATTATACATCAGCAAGCATGACTATGTAGGAGTTCTATTATTTCATTAAATCTCTATTTAACAACAGAAATAACTAATAAATGAGACCTACCTATCTTTTTAATTAGTATTAATTCAAATGTACTCAATACTAAGCATAATCCTCTAATAAATCCAACATGTTTTGCTATTATACACTGAAACATTTATTCTGTCCTCATCATTCTATAGCTTCCAGAGCTTTATACTGTTAGTTGCAATTTTATATCATCTAAATAGTAAATTAGCTATTGGAAATAGATCTCACATTTACACATTGACACCATTTCACAGTGAATTTTCCACCCAGACCTGCCAAACACTCATAATATTGAGAATTTTTCCATAAGTCGTAATTAAATATAAAGCATATTCAAACATAAGGAAATTAGATAAGGTGAAATGAGTTTTCAGTAAGATCTCCTTTGGGTATGAGTTTATTGCATTTATTTTGTTCTACAATGTCAAGTTTTCTGTTTGATAAATGTCAATTTTAACATGCCTTTTACAGATTTCAGTAAGAAATAATACTAACACATAGAAAGCAAAATCATTTCTAAAATGTTTCTTTATAACCTAAGTCCTCAATGAATTTATATTATCCATACATGTACTAATGAAACTATTCGCTAAATATATAAGGGAATTATATCAGCTTATATATTGATAAAACATCATATTACAGTTAACTACTCATTGTACATCAATAAAATAGCAACAGTATTAACTACTAGCCAAAACAATATGTACAGAATGTATACCAGGTGTATCTAATGTACAGAATGTATACCAGGTGAGGTGTATCTAATAACAGCGGAGGTAAACAGTGTTAACATGTCTGTCTTTCTTTTACAATCATATACCAGGTAGTCCAGACTTGTTATTGTTATGTCTGCAGAAAATAGCTGCAGTTGCAACTCAAACCTATCTTATACTTACTGTTGAAAAGGACTAATAGCCTGATATTTCAGTGTTGGCCAGTCAAATAAAAGAAGGTTGTGTCAAAACATTAAACCTCAGGAAAAACAAATTTATTGCAAATGACAAATGAAAATTATCAAAACTTATACAATGATTCAATTTTCAGAGAAGAATCTAAAGAAAAATGTGTCAAGTTTCAAGGCTATATCATTAATGAAAAGTGTCATACTTTTCATTTGCAATATTTTTATGTGAATTATCTCCCTTAGTTATATTTCATTGTGACAGTTTTCACTCTTTTGGCAAACATTTCACGATAAGATTATTGTTTAACATCTGAGATAAAGGATTTAAAATTTTTTATTGTAATTGTTCTCCTCCAAATTTGGTCTTACAACAATAAGTCTGAAATTAATTGATAATTAAGCTGAATAAGAACCTTTTAGTTAAAGCTGCCATGTCCTTTGGGGATTTAGAAAAAATCATATTTATTTAAGTAATCTTGTATTTGAAATAACTGTTTTATTTTGTTATTAAAAAAATAAAAACTGGTAGTCTAAACTTTTATTATGAAGGACTTATCTGATAAGGTAGTCATTCATTACTTGCCTGTCACGAGGTAAAACAATTATAGAAGAAAAAGAATTTTATTTGATTGATTGATGTTTAACACCATTTTCACAACTTCTTTGTGCTATTTTGTGGCTGTCAGTTTTACTAGGTGGAGGAAGCCAGAGTGCCAGAAGAATACTGACCTTTAGTAGGAAAACTGACAATTCCTTGTCAATTAAGATTTGTGTTAAGTGCACATACCAGTGCTAGATTCCTTCTCACAACATCAATTTAAAATTCTAAGGGTAGTGATACAGTGGTTCAAATACTTTTAATGATGACTGCACTTGGGAATGGAGGTTCCCTAGTAGGGGATTGTTAAAAAATAGAAAAGGGTATTATCGGATAATGAATTGAATATAATGGTTACTTAGGCAAGAACTGCAATTGTGAAATTGATTCTACATTTATATATTTGAATGTTGAAATAGCATTTACAATCAAAGACTTTTTTTAGAGTAATATACTTGATGACCACCACAGACAAGCCCAACCTTGACCTGTAACCCAACCGGTGACCCATCAAACCTTTCATGTGCCAGCTAGCAACAGCAACCTATGACGAGGGTTGAGGTGCATATCAAGGTCACCTCAATCTTGACCAGCCACCCTGAGACCCATCAAATCTTTCATGTGCCAGCTAGCAACAGCAACCTATGACGAGGGTTGAGGTGCATATCAAGGTCACCTCAATCTTGACCAGCCACCCTGAGACCCATCAAATCTATCATGTGCTAGCTTAAGTCAACCCCCATAATAACCCATGACGAGGGTCTAGGTTCCTACCAAGGTCATCTCAACCTTGACAAAGAAATGCAAATAAATCATACCTGAAGAAAGTTGACGACAAATTGAAATTGTTTCTACAACTATAAACATGATAAAATTATATAAAAGGGAAGATTTTCTCTTGATACACAAAATGGACCAGAAAATAATACTCACAAAGTCAGTCTTCTTTATCTTTTTTATCTCAAGGTTAACTGTACATGTCTGTTCCAATTGATATTTCTTTTTAATTCTATTTACATTAAAACTACTGTTATCTAACTAACTCTATCAGTCTGAGCAATTTTGAGATATTTAATAATATGAGGCTACTAATTTTTTTACAAGATGTAACAAAGTATGCAACGTTTTTGTGTGTTGACAGATGGGAAGGGGTACAAATTTATGACTTCTTTCCTTAGGAATGCAGTGACTTTTAGATCTTATAAAAATACATCTATATATAAATAACACATAGCTCACTCAGAGAGGGTGATAAAGCAGATGATTGCCTCAAGAAAACAGTGTAAATTTAGGTAAAGACAAGGTTGACAATGTTTTCTTTTTCTTTCAAAGGGTAACAATCTGCTCTATTACCCTCTTCTATGTTTTATTTAATGAACATAACATTTAAATTGAGAATGAAAATGGGGAATGTATCAAAGAGATACCAACCTGACCAAAGAGCAGAAAACAGCAGAAGGCCACAAATATGTCTTCACAGCAAGAAAATCCTGCACCCAGAGGCATGCTTCAGCTGGCCCCATGAAAAAATGTACTAGTTCAACCATTCATATTAAATAAAACACACAATTAATAAACAGAGGTGAATCCAGGATTGTGCAAAACTCAAAACAATAATATTTCAGGGGCACTTACTGCAAATAGGTAAAATTTTCAGGTTGTTTACTCAGTACATCTTTGCAATGTTCACTTTTATCCTAACACTTGTATTTTGCATGATACCCAAAATGTCAGAAAAGTATATTTCAGAGTCATTAACCTCAAAAGAAGTCAATAGGTTTTTATCCAACTCTCAGGGTAGATATACAGCTAGTGGTTCTGATCATATTTCAAAAATTTCTAACCTAAGTGCTATACTTTTCATGATAACAGCAAACACCTGCCAAAATGAAAACAAATCAGAATTTCAAGGGCAATAACTCCAAAATGAATTGTTAGATTTCTCTAATTTTCAGGGTGGATAAATCATCTAATGTTGATCATTTCAGGGTAGATAGATATTGTAATGCTGACCATTTTTACACTGTTAAGTTTCTTTCTTATTGATAAAGTTTTTGAGATATTAGCCAAAAGTGTAGTTGACCTTTTGTTCTATTAGTAACGACATGGCATTCAGGTTTGGTGGTCCAAGGAACCAGTAGAAATTTGTCGATAAAAATCACGAATTGCATGCAATCTTGATTTTTTCACAAAAATATTTTCCTGCAAACTCAATTACACGGTACTGGGCATATAACGTATTACAATTGATCAAGTTAATTAATATCTCAGCTGAGCGTCCTTCTCACTCAGACTTCTTCACAACAACACAAAATGTTTTAAAAGGAGTTAAACCGCCGGCCCAAAATTTTTTTTTAATATTTGTCCTTCAACAGCAAGATCGGAATAAAGTTTTATAAAATTGACAAAAAGAAAACATAAATATCAACAATCCTGGGAAAAACATCGGGAGTGGTGAAACATTTGCAGTGATTGACAGACCTAGATAAGAAATGGTTTTTTTTAACAGGATCTTTAAATTTTAAGTTCGATTCTGTACTTGCTCATTAACAATCAGGAGAGGCCAAAAAATCTACAGGAATAAAAGAAAGCATGAAACTAAAAGTAAACATCTATCATTAATATATGTTTATTTTGCAGGATCAGTAGTCTTAGAGCCGGACCAGTAAATTTTTCAGTCCACTGGTCCGGCTGGCCTAAAAAGAAAAAAGCTTAAAAATGACCCCTGCAAAGTGATGACAATTGCTCACATGGCCCTGGTGAGCTAATAATAATGTGTAACCATTATGATGACACAGTATTTAAAGGACAAAACTAGAAAGTCAGAGCATCTAATTAGATCTTTTGTTGAAAGCATAAAAATTTGACACCTGCACAAAGTTGATATACCCCTAAGACCAGCAGAGATCCTATGTTTGAAATCTAACTGTGAATCAATATCAATTTCCTTTTTGACAAGGGACAAGACACTAATCCAGTACGAATTAATTATTTATTTCTGTATAATTGGCAAAGGACAGAAAAAGATAATAGATTTCTGACCAATAATTACTAACAGTAATTATCCTGGCATTTGAACAAATGTCTGTGTATTGTGGTTTTCAGAGGAAACACAAGTCTCAGATAACAAGAGTTTCTTTGAGACATGATTGGGTGACAGCTTATCAATAAAACCCATATTACATTGCATCCATAATGGTCAAATCAACACCACTGAAAAATTAGTCTCCAATTACTAGTTATACTCCTAGCTATGGTTTCCGATTTTTCTTTTTTTTCAAAGAAAAATATTGGTGAATAAAGCAGAAATTGGACATGTGTTCAGGTGTTTTCTAAAAATCAATGAACACTTTGAACATTTCAATAATATGTTGTAAGAATTATCACTGTAGGGTCAGAAAAGGGGGAAAATACATCCTGCAAATAGGATCTACCCTAGCCACTTTCGAGTTCATCCGTCACCGGAAAAAACTCGTCAATTATTCGCGCCTTTATGACGTCATTTACCAGATAGAGGGGGTCGCCTGTATCCCTGCACTATTTACGTTCATCAAGCGTCTTAGTGATCGTCATTGTGCAGGATAAACTAGAAATAATGGATGTTCTGTAGGTACTTAATGACAATTCCTTAATGACAGCAATGCTGATTGTCAATTTTGAGAATTCAATTTGCCGAATAATTCGTACAAAATAGAATTATAGTTTTCCAACCACTCGCTCAACATTGGAATGGAGGTGACGACGCCCATAAACGCACAAATGACGTTCACTAAAACCAGAGTTTTTGACGGAATGCATCGAACTCGAAAGTTGTCTATTTCATTTTACTAGTGTTTCTCAATTTGATTCATGTAGGTGTCAATTTTATCAACCTTTTAAGTAGAAGACCTCCATCAGTGACAGATTTTAGAGGAAACTTGGTGTTAAACCTACTTGACAAGCTGTTTTCTATATTATGCAATCACCATTTTTAAGTATCATGAACATTTATAAAATCTTTTTTAATTTTACATTCAAACGAATATAATTTATATTGATCACTATTTTTTTCATTCATACATTTGTAGCTAAAACAAGTTAGAAATTAGTACATGTATTTAATATAAATGAGGTTAGGGTAGTCCCTCTGCTGTTGTTTTTTATTTGGTCGGGTTGTTGTCTCTTTGACACATTCCCCATTTCCATTCTCAATTTTATTATTGAACCAAATGATTTGACAAAAAACTGCTTTGCCAAGCGCAGCTGGATAAGACCGCAGAGGTTTGACCCTGAACAGTTAGGGCAAAAATGGACACAATATTTAAGCTTGATACAGGTCTGAGTTTAGATTGTAATTAAATATTTGACACATTACAGGTTTTTGACACAAAATAAATGTACTCAATGAACTTGAAATTGATTATATGATATGATTAATATTCAATTGAAGATTTTTTGCTAGACTGTGCTGTTACCCAATACTTAGTAAATATGTTTTTAGACTATGTACATAGAATTAGCAAAATAAATTGAGATCACCAATTTTTCTTTGGAAAATTGGCAATTTCTTAAATCTTGAGGAAAAAAATTGCAACTTTTAACATTGTTTCACACCAAACAAAGCATTCATTAATATTCATTCATTTATGGTATATTCTAAACATCAGTTTCTATTAGCCTTTATTTGAATGAGAAAGTCTATTGTGACCAGCTGTCAATGTATGAGGTAAATCCAATCTATTTGAAATAGGATAGGATCATACAGAGTATTAATAATATTTGCTAGTTTAGTTTTAGAGAGTATCAAATCTAAAGTGAGGGTAAGTCTTATTGAACCAAAGTTTAAATGAAAAAATTAATATGAAACACAACAGTCACAGTGCATATCCCTGGCCCCAATATCTGATTATAATTATAATCAGAGTGAAAACTAGTGAAAGTGTGGGCTACTGCTCACTGATGATACCTTCGCCCAAATATTTCAGTAAACACTTACAGGAAGCTGATGAGTGATGAATCTAAAAAGCATTACACAGTATAGCTGACTTATATAAACCTAGAGACCAACAGAAATCCTTGTATTGTAGTTCCTGAGAAAAATGTGATAAAAATTTACAACTATGCGCGCTATAATTGTAAAATGTTACAAGTGTTCGGTAAACAGGAAGTTGTTGATGATGAATCTGAAAAGGCATCACATGGTATAGCTGACTCATATAAACCCTGTAATCAAAGTTCAGAAATCCTGGTATCGTAGTTCCTGAGAAAGATGTGACCAAAAATATTCATGGGACGGACAGATGGACTGACAGACTGACAGACAGACAGAGGTAAAACAGTATACCCCCACATTTTTAAAGCGGGGGTATAATTAACATGAAAATGAATAGCTGCAAAAATAAGTAAAAGAAAGATGTTTCCTTATTTGACTTCATCAAGTAGTTTGACAATTGTGAAATTAAATCTTTCACTGACTTTGCGCAGTGGATAAGAATGGGCTTAAATAAAGTATCAGCAAAAATATACTTTTTCTTGATTTTTAACAGATTTCTAAAGAAATAAGTTTCTCAACTGGATCAGCCAATATGACAACCCTATATATATGCTTTTAGATATGTAAAACTGCAGACTATATCACACAGCAAAATCTGACAAATCATGCATCTTCAAGATGGATTAAACTTTGTAAGTTAAATACAACGTTTTACTATAGGTTATTCATATATCTAGAATCCTAAAAGGCAGTATAAAATACTTTGTGGAGATTTATTTATTTTTAAACCCATTTCATCTTTTCACTGTTTTAAACAAAGTAGTATACACTAGATCATATTACATCTATATGATGATTTTATCATAATTATTCACTTTGGTAAATCTTTTCGCTGATTTTATAGAAATAATTCATAATTTTCTAATAAAAATCAAACTATGTCTATAGTTTAAGCTTCAATAAAAAAAAACTTTGCTTTAAAATATAACTGTTATTTTTCAAAAGGAAATTTGTTTTAACAGGTAATAAACAGCGATATAAATACTTTGATAAATTGACATGATTAAAGCTTTTGAATAAAATATTGTGTGACATTTCATAAATATGAAGGTATTTTTTTGCCATGACCAGAATTTAAAATTATAGTTTTCTACTATATATACATGTATGTCTCACAATTTCATGACTTGTATCAGTCGATTGTCATGATTTGTGGTTTTATTTTTTTTTATACCTATACAGAATGCCTTTTAATTAATTACTCATCCTGCTTTAAATCTTAAAGAGTCACATATTCTTGGTTTTCCATAAGTTCTTTTTTTCTAACAAATTTTTACATCGGACGTTCGTAGAACTGAATACTTACACTGAAAATATTTAATAAAGTTTGAAATGTAGATTTCCCAAAAAGTATTCTATAATTTTGATAAAAAATGTCATTGCTCAAGTGTGAAGTTTACATACATGTTATCAAGTAAATCGCACATTCTTTTTTGTGTCATAAAATACTACCAGTATATATATAAGAAATAGGACTAAAAAAAAATTTATTAACAATTAACTGTAAAGGGGCAGGGTCAGCAACCCACAGCATTCCCCCCCCCCCCCCCCCCATCCACAGCATTTCTTCCAAAGAAATCTAACTAACTTGTTGCATTAACTTTTAAAGATATAATCTGTGCACAAAAAGATCAAACTGCAAATGCATTCAAAATGAACAACAATTACATGAAAACTATTTTGTACACATGTAAAAATGAGTTATTTAAAAATGTTAAAAGTGCATTAGTGCTCATCATCTAGTACATATTACTTACATACGCTGTTAATTAACTTTATTACAAGCTCTCACACTTACCATTCATTCAAATCCAAAAATCAGCTAAAATTATGTCTGATAATAAAATGTATTCCCTAGAATTACAATAGTTGTGTTAATACACAATTAATCCTTTCTTTCCTGACAAGTAACCCACAGAGGTATACAATTATATACAGGTAAACTCTGAAAAGATCAATGGATTATATGGTTATCATTATCTTGGTGTCTTTTTAGGGGCCTTCTCAAAATACATTAATTAACAAAATTATGAGAGTGAAAGGGGTTTTCTCAAACATTAAATTGCAGACAATTAAACCTAAAAGGAGTAAATTCGGTAAGGGCCATATTCGGCCCCAATTATAAAGTTCATAGTAACAAGCCAATAAAGGTTTTAAGTTGCCTTAAATACATGTGAGAAAGTTAAACAGAACTGTTTTGGTCAAAGTTTAAGTCTAAGACGTTGATTTTTACATCCCAAAAAGGTCAAGATAAGGGATTTTGATGAAATTTGACAAAATGAGCTGGATTTCAACCAAATTAAGGACCAGGAAACATAGAGCGCAGGCGTCGACAAACTTAATATACAAATAAGACATGTGAAATGTCTTCACAAACATTATTTTAAAAGATATTTAATGTCGACGTATGCGCTCTATGTTTCCTGTCCAATAATCAATTGAAATTTACCTATTTTCATTGTTTTCGTGAAAACTCAATATGAGTGCAACTTGTAACGTAGAAACATGAAGTTTTCAACAAAATAGCTTATTTCCTATCTAGTCACTATATTAGCTTTAATTTATTGTGATATTGGTCAATAAATCCGAATTTTAAATTTACGCTAAAAAAGGGGGCCATTTTAGGACCTTACTGAACATACTCCTTTAAGTTTGTTTTTTTTTTCTATCCAATGTTTAATTTTTCAGTTCCAGATACAGTGACATAAGTTTTCTTTCAAAATAATATAGTGTATCTATAGTGTTTCTTATTTCTATGTCATAAACATATCTATAATAGCAATAAACTTTTTATTTCTTTTAAAAACCAGTTTCTGTTATTTTTTAAAACATAAAGAATCAAATTCCAGCTTAACCTGATACAGACAGCCACAGTTAATTGATAAAAAAAAATGTTAATAATGATATTTCAGAGCATATTTTCATTAAAAAATATGTCTTGCTGTTCAAAAAAAAATTGTACATAAATGAAGAACAAGAGTAAGTCTTTAGGCCTCCAGCCAAAATTTAGAAAGTCATTTTGTTTTTCCATATGCAGGATAATCTCGTCGTGTTAATTATTTGATTGATTGTTGGTTGCTTAATGTCCAGTGCATGTTCAGGACAAGAACAGGTAAACAATAAATACAATAGGTAGGTCTTGTAACAATAGAGGTCATCCAGGAAAATATTGTATATGTATAGAAATTTTGCCTTGCAACAGGCCACCTGGGAACCCAACAAACAGGGGTTCTTTACATGCAAAGAGTGTGGCACTCTCTTTACAAGAGGCATCAGATTTAACATCCTCATTCTGACTGGACTTTCGCTGAGTTGAAGACCCATTGATGCTCTTCAGCTGTTTTCTGATCTTTGGTCAAGTTGTGGTCTCTTTTCACACATTCCCCATTTCCATTCTCAATTTTAAGTCAGAAATAAAGTCAATAACAATAAAACTGCCTAAAACTGATAGTAACAATTATTACCAATGAGACAACTCTCCACATAAGACCAGCTGAAACAGAAATTAACTGTAGGTCACTATACGGCCCATACCACATAGTCATCAATAAAAGGGCCCAAAATGACAAATAAAAACAATTCAAAAGAAAACTAATGGCCTAATTCATGCACAAAACAATTATAGAAAAAGAAATATTTAACACAGCAACAAATTCAAACCATTTAAATTGACTTATAAGGAAAACATACAACATTTGTCATAAAATTTGTATTAAGAAAATAAAACATACCTCTGTCACAATCTATAATAACACAACTGAGGCATGAGAAATAAAAATTAACAAACTAGGAACATAAAAAGAGCATTTTCGAAAAGTCCATCAAAATGAAAATGTAGTATATCAAGTTTCATATAAATGCATTGCTATTGAAACACTATAGGAAGAATGTGACTTCGATATGATCAGATTGATGAACTGGGCAAAATTTTGAAGTTGTAAATTGATTTTGCATATCTTACCATTAAAGGAGTAGAATACTTTACAAAAGTGTGATGTTTAAATGTTGATATAGGATTTAACAAACTTATAATATTTTTGTGTTTAAAAAGGGAAAGGTACAAAATTTATCTTCTAACCTTAGTTTGGTTTTCTTCAATCTATCCAATCCATCAAAATTTTCCATGACCACTCTTTAAAGAAACCAAACTAGGACAGACAGAAAAATGGGGAAAAGTAACAATAATTGCCTCAGTTGCCTTCTGATTTTCACACAGACATCAAGTATGTGTTTCACTGCTGAGAAATGTTTTTCAATTGATAAAAACATATACATTGTAGGAAACTTCATTTAGGAGTTAAATACAGGAAAAAAATACTATTACCTGAAGAGAGGAATAAAATTATCAAGCTTAATTACAACATTCATGCAGTTATTACAAATAAAGAAAGACAACTCTGATGAAATAAAATACATTGCTGTCAATGGTGTATGAATATTGCCTACTACATTGTATATGCATTCTGTATTTTTTTTTAAAGTTTGGAAAGATTTCATGTATGTTAAAGTCCATAATGGACTTGCTTTCAGTAATAAAGTTTTTAAATAATCCACTAGATCAGAGATACAAAACCGATGTAACTTTGAGATGAAGAGCAGCAAGAAAAGTGTTGATCCCTTGAGTCTGGTTTAGTCAAATGTCATCATTATGTGTACGGAGATTTTGGCCATAAATTAATAAACTACATTCCTTTGTTATTCAGGAAAAATTCCCATCAGGATGTTATTGAACAATATACAGTAAGTAATATCTAACCAAGAAGGCCTTATAGTTCCTGCAATGTATTCATTTTAAATCCCAAATGTTAAAAAAAAATTATAAACTAGATTTATTAAAAAAATCATAAATCTTTTGATAATACCTTTTCTATTTAGTTTATTCCTAAGAAAAATCAGATAAGCAATTTACATCTGGTATAGACAATAACTTTTCTTATGTATGCAGTCTCCATATCATATCTGTCAGGTTTTTTTTTTAATTAACACATTGAATGTTCATGCATACTTAATGACTGAGTGATACTAGTTAAAAAACATTTTGAAACTTCCTTCAGGTTGAAAAATAAATATTTGAAACATCCAGGAACAAACTAAACCTTTTGATTTATCAACATTCAGACCAGGAAGTAAAATATGGGTACATTTATATCAAATGAATGGACCATATAAATAATGTTGAATAATGAAAAGTAAAGAACTCTTATTCAATCTAAATTTTCTGTAATTTATTTTATGTATAAATTGTTGGTTAATACAGTGGGGCCAAATGAAGTACGAAGTTAAAGAGCATTGAGGACCAAAATTCCTAAAAGTTTTACCAAATACAGCTGAGATAATCTATTCCTGAGGAAGAAAAACCTTAGTATTTCAAAAATTCAAAAGATTTGTAAACAGTTAATTTATAAATATGACCATATCAATGATAATTCATGTCAGCACAGTGATTCATGATTCAGTGATTCTCTATATAAAAAGGCCACCCCTGAATCCGCCTATGGAATAACTACAAGAGAGGCTGTTTAGCACAACGTAACTTTTATTTTCATTGATTTCTAAAACTCAAATGGTCCAATGACACAGTTATCGTCCTTTGGTTTTCGTTGTCTACGAATATAATCCCTAGTGTAAATAGTGTATAACTTGCATGTTTTATTTGATACACTTTCCCAATTTATTTCTTGATATTAAATGCATGAAATATTAAGTTACATGTTTAAAAAATTTTGGGTGCCGAATCTTTATGTTAAGTAGTGATTTGGTCCAGTTCAAAAAGGTCAAATTTTATCACATCTGAAGCTGTCAAACTGAATTTTACACCCCCTTAACACAGAATTGTCAATATTTTGAGTTAGAGCTGGTAGAAGTTTCTATAATTTTGACATTATTTGTCTCACTAGTAGTACACTACACTGTAAAAATCTTTTTGAGAAAGAGCAGGTGCAATTTTTTTAATTTGAATTTATTGCCTAAAAGAAATGCACTACGAAATAACTGTGTTCTCCGGCAAAATCAGGCTATAATAATGTGTAGTTGAAGTTAAGGTGGTACCCAAGACTTTCACTAAAATTAATTTGGCTCGTTTAATTTTCTTAAAATTTTGTCAAAGACCCTCTAACAAAAATATCAAAATTTCTAAAATTTTGAACCAACCGTTTTGTCAGAAAAAATACATTGGTTATATAGCCGTTTGACAAACACCAATTTTGATCATTGAGAAGCTTAATATTCCTTTTACAACACAATGTAAATAAAATGTTTAGCTGACTTTACAGAGTTATCTCCCTGTAGTTTTAGATACCACCTTAAATCACATGTCATACTTTTTATGCCTTTAAAGAAGCATTAGCTGTAAAGTTCATGATCATGAATCCATTAATTCCAAATTCCAAAAAGTCCAAAAGAAACAATTTATAATGCATGGATTCGTTATTTATACATACAGTATGCAATACATGCATATTTCATTAACAGTTAAAAAGTGACACCACCAAAATTCAAACTTGATCTGTGTTTTGTGGTAATTATCATATACAGTGGCAGATCCAGGGGGGAGGGTCTGGGCATTGGAACACCCCCTGTTTTTTGGACAATGCATTTGTATTGGGACATCTAGTTGGGACCCCCCTTCATCCTCGGGATTGGGAACCCCCTTTTTTAAAATAGCTTGATCCGCCCCTGCTACATGTATATATTTTTACATTGTAAGTGTAGTACAAAAATCTATCTGCAGGATTAATGCAAAACAAACCCCTGAATGAAAAATGGAAAACATTATTTACCTGGAATTGTTTAACTCCTTTCTCTAGGGAAGATTTTATTAATGACTAATTAAGCAGAAATATAATAATTCAAATAAGACACTTTGTTTTATCCAATTTAAGTAGACTGATTTATTACAAGTGTAGACAGCATTTAAATTACAACCAATTTAAGACACTTTTTATACAATAATTTATTAAAAGTTAATAAATCATTGATAATTTTACCAGTAAACTAGACAAAAATGTACTTGCGGTTTGCATGAATATAGTTTCACAAACACTAGATTTAAGTAAACTTTACAGCTTTTACATTAATGCTAGCAAGACAAATCTTTGTTTGGCTTGCTTGCTTTGTTTGTATCAGTGTTTGCTCAAGCATGGTAATTAAGATGGGCGGGGCTTCAGCTTGTATACATCATACCATGGAAGTATCGTACTTAGATTGTATTGGACGTTATGTCTAAGGTTAAGGACACTTAATTTTAAAACATCACATGACAAATATTCTCACATGTTTTCTCACCTGTAAAAATACAATAATTTGTCAATGAAAGAAAAATTTAAACTTTTTTCTTGTATAAGGCTGAGAAACTGGCCTTCAACATTAATTGACCTAATATTGTTTTTATAACATATCAATCTATTAGTTCAGTCAGTTATTTCCATGTCTGTCCTTCGATTATGCAACTCAAGAAAATATTCCAAAAAATGGGAAACAATTGTATCGAAAAGAGAAAATCGAGTGCACCTTTTTTTATGTTAGGGTGTGTTTGAGATGAATATTTTGTCTTGTAAATGTACAAAACAAGAGTATTTGATACATCATCTCGCTTCAGGCTCTATCATTTTATATAACAAAGCTACAGGTTGACTTTATAACATAGAAAAATCACAGTACTAAAAGATGAAATATAGGGGTCAAGTTAGTGAAATACCTATCCAGTGGATCACAAAATCAGAGTAGGTGTGTTCGAATAGCTATTTTACTAAAAGTGCTTGACGACAGTCTTTAAGTTGTCTTCCGTTTCTACGATTGTGAAAATGAACTGGCGTAATAGGAAGATAATTTCGACGAAGTAGAATCCTGTCTGTATTGTATATTTACAGGTAAGGAAACATGAGAATATGTATCATGTGATGTTTTAAAATTTAGTGTCCTTAACCTCCAACATAACGTCCAATAAAACTGAAGTATGATGTATACAAGCTGAAGCCCCGCCTATCTTAATCAGCATGCTTGAGCAAACATTGATACAAACAAAGCAAGCAAGCCAAACAAAGATTTGTCTTGCTAGCATTAATGTA
The DNA here is from genome assembly GCF_963676685.1 of Mytilus edulis. Classification (NCBI taxonomy): domain Eukaryota; kingdom Metazoa; phylum Mollusca; class Bivalvia; order Mytilida; family Mytilidae; genus Mytilus; species Mytilus edulis. The sequence goes on from NC_092344.1 coordinate 21,587,667, forward strand.
AAAGCTGTAAAGTTAAAGTACAACTTGATATTGTTGTTTTTAATAGCATTTTGGAGTTGTTGTCAGAAAACTGGAAAATCCCTCTTTTTTTAATTAGTAAAAACCCAAAACTCAGAAACGTAAAATGAGCATATAAAAACTTAAAATTCTGATATTATTCACACCCATTTAACAAATGTTTAAAGGCCATACACAAATAAGAAGATGTGGTATGATTGCAAATGAGACAACTGTCCACCTATGACCAAATTTCAAATGAAGAGGTTGTAAGCAATGATAGGCAACCAAAGTGCCTTTAACAATGAGAAAAATCCATACAGTATACCTACATGTAGTATACATTTAGTACAAAAAAATTGTGTGCAAACTTATAGTACATGTTTTTGTTCTAAATCTGCATAGATTGTATATTGGTTCAAATTGAATACCCCTGCTCAAAGCACTCTTAAAATATTGTTCCAAAATTGGAAAATTACCCCTTTTTAAATGAACGAAACCCAATAACTCTGAAATGTCAAATCTCAAATTTTCCTTATTTAAGCTCAATAGTAAGTTTATATAAAAGACAGAAAAAAATTGCTCACATGTTTTATATGTTTTTACTAACAAGAGTGTGAAGTTAAATGCAATAATCATAATTAGTTTCTGAGATACTGCGCGACATGTGAATCCCCCATTTTTTTTTTTTGCAAAAGACTCAATATCTCTAAAATAAACTTTTGCATCATCACCAAAAAGTATGCAGATCTTTAGATTTATATAACTAAGGAGTGTGTAAAGTTTTAAGCAATAATCATAAATCGTTTTTGAGATACATGTACGGTGTGACAAGTGAAAAAAACACACCCCTGTTTTAGTTACAAAGTCCCTTAAGGAGGCTCGCGGGTATAAAATTTTCAGAAAAAAAATTAACATTTATTTTCATTACAAATTTTATTTATTACCTTTAGTAGTTGTTACTTTATCATATCTACAAAAATCTTTCCAAAAAATCCATATGTGTTGGCCACAGGTGACTTCTAAAATGTAGATATCATTGAAAAAGCTCCAAATTATCTCCCTTTAGTGCAAAAATGCCATTTTTTTTGGCATTAAAATTGAAATATCTTTTTTAACTCATCGGTGACCTATATTTTTTGTTATTGTTTTCGAACAAGCTGTACATAAACTAATTAATTGTAAAATTTAAGCAATTTCTGTAATTTAGTTCTTTTTTTATTTCGATATTACCTATATTTCTCCTATACATGTATTAAAGTTCAACAGACAAAAAAGGACATTAACAAAAATGTATGCTCCTTTCCATGAAAGATTGTGAGCGTAAATGAACAGTGACCTCATTTTTTTATTTCCTTTTTCTATTATGTATAGGATAAAGTTCTTTTATAGAAAAATATTGCGAAATCTTATATTAAATAAAAAAAATTATTTAGACCCGCCCCTTAACTCAAAAAGTTTTAATTTTATTTTCACGAACAGAAGTTTTTCTCCAGTTACCGTGGGACATGCATGTCTCCGGGACATGTTTCCAATGGACAGACAGAGGCCAGACTTTTGCATTCCATATTATGACCCGTCAAAATTTTGACAGAGGTATAAACATTTACCAAAGTTTTATGCTAATTGGTTGAAGCGTTTTTTAAGTTAATGTCTGACATGTTGACAAAAAAACAGGCGTACAGCGGTATACCTTAATATGTCCTGTAAACGGGTGTATAAAAAGCTTGTACAAATCCTGTACCCTAGCAAGCACCTGTTCTACTATCAAACACTTACAGTAATCACTTCACTACTATAGTGGTAAACGTTTAGATATCAATATTAAGACGTAAACAGTGTGACCTGAAAACAAGTCACTTTTGTATGCAGCAATGAGAATTTCGAAAGCACTGTTACATGGCATTATTCGAATGACTCGTTACATGACTTACAGTCTATGACTACAAACAAATCGGTTTTTTACAAATCACTTGCATTTATATGCACATGTTTCAATGTATACCTGACTCTCATTAAAAGCTGGCTTAGTTGTCCTGTACACTTTTCTTCAACTTGTTATTTAGTTTTGATTCTTCTTGCCTCGTTCAACTAGCTGTTCATCGATATACCGGAATTCATGTGATGTCACTATGTGGGGGTTTCCCTTCTCAAATTAACTTCTCGATATTCTCACCTGATGACGTAAAATACGATTGTTACCTGTCGTCTTTGTCAAATTTCTAAAATTAAGTTCAACTCGTGACATTTGTTTTCAGATAGTCCAATGAAAATGCTTCGATTTAAAATGTCCAACTTTCTAAATATACATCATACAAATACCTCGGCTATCTGCTTTATTATCACTATTATAAGACAAATCCTTGTTTATATATCACTTAATTAATATTCCGACTACTTGCTTAGTTCAAATATCATTTAGTTTGCCAGATTTGCAAACCCCTTGTGAAAAACAACAATTCAAAAGCACACAATTCTAATGCAAGAAAGCTGCTAATATCATACTGGACTAACCATATCTTCATATTTGTTTGGAATTTATTTTTTTATGCGGGGGGGGGGGGGGGGGGGGATTATTTTATTCTTATTTCTCTAAGCATTTAAAAATTATTTCAGTAGGAAATTAATCAAATCGTGTGTCGTTTTCTTATTAAAATTAAAGGGACATTAATACAAGATTGAGATCAGTCTCCTTCTTGCTAGCTGTTTGTATTTTAACAGAGACATATTATAATATGTATTACAGTATTTATATATCTCTCTGATTTAAATTAAGTCGGGAGTATGATGGTTCTTGAAAAACAAAATCCGCCACAAACCATATTAAAATTCATGAATGGCCGGTATTTTTATTACAGCGACAACACAACTAAAGGCAAACTTTAAAACAGTCAAATTTCTGAAGAGTTTTTTTTTCTGAATGCGTTGTTTTACACCCCCACATTTCATATGAAATGACATGTAGTGAGGGGGCTTGTATAATAACTACATCATGTTACATAGATCAGATATTTAGATATAATAGACTAAAAGGATAAGACTAGAGAGTATTTAGACAATAGGAAATAATAACAGGATTATAAACTACGTCATGAATACATGATGTCATACGTGTTATTAGTACATATTAAACCTTAGTAGATTAAACTGAATGATTAACACGAAATAATTTTAAAACAATTTAAACATGTGAATTGAATGAAACCAAACAATAGAACAATAACACTCAAATGTATTCCGGTAATAACGAAGTTTGTGGCAACTTCTAATTATCTCACCTCTAAAGATTATCATGATTGGTATCTCTTTTCTACACGAATTACATCTTATAGGTATCAATAATATTACTTTAAATATAGTAAACATCACACAGTAGAATAAAGTTATGCATTACTATACAACTCATAGACTTTAAAACAAATCTAGGAGTATAATATCAATTAATATAATTTAACAATCCTGAAGTATGATATATATATAATACATGCACATTCAGCAATTACGATTTTTTTCAGCAATACATCCCGACCTTGTAAAGTTTTTATCTTAAATACTACTGATGGCTTTCTCCAATGATAAGGGTCGTAAAAGTCATACGAATATATTTATGTCTAATACATTTCAAAATAAAATGAGATTCGTCCTCAACAAAATTACCCGGTTGCACATATTACATTTTCTAGTATTTTTATTTATATCTAAAACCTAAAGTTTCAATGGTCTTCTATGAAAAAACTCCAATCAACGACTTTCATATATGTATTTGTAAAACTGACATTCAGAAGACTCGTTGCTTGAGATATGATTCTACCAGAACACGTTGTTCGAAACTAGCTATTAAAACATCTACAGTTTTAGTAGTGTCCAGTCAGTGTTGTTACTTTAGAGCCCTGTAAAAACATCATCATCTGAGCAATAAATAAAAAAATCAGAAAATTTGTCTCCATTTGAAAGGGTGTTGTTACTGCATGTTTTATAGATAGCATCAAATTTTGTTTGGCAACTTACTTCGTGGAGGAAGATTTTCATTGGGCGTCGTAAAAAAAATTCGATAGGTTTAAAAAAAAAAACAAAAAAAAACTGTTTGCACGAAGTAGGAGTTATGGTCTATGACTGGATTTTCAAAACAACACTTGTTTGAAGGGAGATTTAAAGGTCGGGCTAAGTGTGGTACGTTCATTGAACTGAGTTTGTTACAGCTTTTACATTAATGCTAGCAAGACAAATCTTTGTTTGGCTTGCTTGCTTTGTTTGTATCAATGTTTGCTCAAGCATGGCAATTAAGATAGGCGGGGCTTCAGTCTGTATACATCATACTTAAATTTTATTGGACGTTATGTTTGAGGTTAAAGACACATAATCACATGACAAATATTCTCACATGTTTCCTCACCTGTAAAAATACAATAATTTGTCAATGAAAGAAAAATATAAACTTTTTTCTTGTATGAGGCTGAGAAACTGGCCTTCAGCATTGACCTAATATTGTTTTTATAACATATCAATCTATTAGTTCAGTCAGTTATTTCCATGTCTGCCCTTCCAATATGTAACTCAAGAAAATATTCAAAAAAATTGGAAACAATTGTATCGAAAAGAGGAAATCGAGTGTACATTTTTTATGTTAGGGTGTGTTTGAGATGAATATTTTGTCTTGAAAACGTACAAAGTAAGAGCATTTGATACATCTCGCTTCAGATTGTATCATTTTAATATAGCAAAGCTACAGGTTGACTTTATAACATAAAAAAATCACAGTACTAAAAGATGAAATATAGGGGTGAAGTGAAATACCTATCCAATGGATCACAAAATCAGAGTAGGTGTGTTCGATTAGCTATTTTACTAAAAGTGCTTGACGACAGTCTTTAAGTTGGATATTTGAAGGAAAAAAAATTGTAAGTCCATTTCTACGATTGTGAAAATAAACTGTCGTAATGAGGAGATAATTTCGACGAAGTAAAATCCTGTCTGTATTGTATATTTACAGGTAAGGAAACATTTGAGAATATGAGTCATGGGATGTTTTAAAATTTAGTGTCCTTAACCTCAAACATAACGTCCAATAAAATTTAAGTATGATGTATACAAGCTGAAGTCCCGCCTATCTTAATTGCCATGCTTGAGCAAACACTGATACAAACAATGCAAGCAAGCCAAACAAAGATTTGTCTTGCTAGCATTAATGTAAAAGCTGTAAATACTAATTGAAAATAAGTGTATAGTAAAACAGATGCACAGAAAACGTTATCATTTTGTTAACCGGTACTCAGTATAAAATGAGTGCAAAGCAAATACTTAAAATGAAACAACAAATTGGCTTAGAAATCACATCACAACCAAATATGTAGAACGTATGATTTGATGTTATCAAAGGAATGCTGACTTCTATGCTGGAGATACTTTCTGGAACAAGACATCCTCAGCAGTGTCATTGCGTACCTAGTGTTGGTACAATCTAATCAAAGAATAACATCAGGCTCATATTTCGTTGTGACAGACGAGCGTTTCGTCTACATAAAACCTAGCAGTGACCTTTGTATAAATAGTTCGGAATTCAAAACCAATAACTAAGTTGAAAATTTCAACATATCTTTAATTAAACGAACTAAAACCATACAAACTTCCTTGTGCACCTTATACCATTCTCCATTGCACAATACATCATACACTATTACATCAAACACATTAAACGACTTCACCTCACACAATTACACCATTACACCTCACACCATTCCATCACACACATTTAACTATTACACCTCACATCATTAAATCACATATATTACGGTTCACACCATTACATCACACATATTACACCATTACACCACAATCCATTGCATCACGCATATTACACCATTACATCTCACACCATTACACCACAAACCATTGCATCACGCATATTACACCATTACATCACACATATTACATTTTACACCATTACATCACATATATTACAGTTCACACCATTTCATCACGCATATTACACCATTACACCACAAACCATTGTATCACGCATATTACACCATTACATCACACATATTACAGTTCACACCATTTCATTACGCATATTACACCATACATCTCACACCATTACATCACAAATATTACAGTTAACACCATTTCATCACGCACATTTCACTATTTCACCTCACATCATTACATCACATATATTGCAGTTCACACCATTTCATCACGCACATTTCACTATTTCACCTCACATCATTACATCACATATATTGCAGTTCACATCATTTCATCATGCACATTTCACTATTACACCTCACATTATTTCATCACATATATTGCAGTTCACACCATTTCATCACGAACATTTTACTAATACAACTCACATCATTACACCACACATATTACAGTTCACACCACTTCATCACGCACATTTCACTATTACACATCACATCATTACATCACACATATTACAGTTAACACCATTTTATCACGCACATTTCACTATTACACCTCACATCATTACATCACATATATTGCAGTTCACACCATTACATCACACATATTACAGTTCATATCATTTCATCACGTACATTTCACTATTACACCTCACATCATAAAATCACACATATTACAGCTCACACCATTTCATCACACATATTACACTATTACATCTCACATCATCACACCACAAACCATTGCATCACGCACATTTCACTATTACATCTCATACCATTACATCACACATATTACAGTTCACACCATTTCATCACGCACATTTCACTATTATACCTCACATCATTAAATCACACATATTACAGTTCACACCATTTCATCAAACACATTTCCCTATTACATCTCACATCATTTCATCACACATATTGCAGTTCACACCATTACATCACACATATTACACTATTACATCTCACACCATTACACCACAAACCATTGCATCACGCATATTACAACATTACATCTCGCACAATTGCACCACAAACCATTACATCACGCATATTACACCATTACATCTCCCACCATTACACCACAAACCATAGCATCACACATATTACACCATTAAATCTCACACCATTACATCACACATATTACAGTTCACACCATTAAATCACGCATATTACACCATTACATCTCACACCATTACAATTCAAACTTTTCTGATTATACCCATAGAACTAAAAATAAAAGAAATAACAGACACAGCTTCTTCCGATTAATCTTTAGACTTATACCTCGAATTTGATATACACGGTCACCTCAGTACTCGAATCTATGACAAATAAGACGCTTCCCCCATATTAGTATCATTATGCCAACTTTACCAGAATATGGGATATACAACTCTCAACTTGTTCGATATCCAAGAGTTTGCAGCTCCTACTCAGATTTTGTAAAACGTCACCAGTGTCTGAGCAGAAAGTTGATGAACCAAGGGTATGTCAAAGAACATCTCGTCCTTTTTCTAATAAAGTTCATCGGAAGGTACCAAAACCTTGTTGATAAATATTTCGTATCAACTTCACAAATAATACACGATGATCTTGAAGTATAGATTCTAGGTGCTGACGTTGTTTATCATCTTATTAACGTGTTATATTTACTTTTATTTGTCTTAATGAATATTGATTTGACTGTTTAGTCTGTTTTTGGCTCTGTATGTATACATCTCGTCATTGTGTTATTTTGCTCTTTGTCACACTTTTTGTATTCTTGTATTTTATTTTAGATACTGTGCTTTGTCTATATGCCTATTTGTTTCTTTGTTACATCTGGTGTTGCTCTGTACTTATACATCCCGTGATTGTGCTATAGTATTTTTTTTTCTTGTCTTTAATTTTTGCCAATGTGCTTTCTCTATATGCCTTTTGTGCTTCTTTGTTACATATTTGTTCGTTTTTATAGTGAATAAGATTATAACACAATATTGACTGCTATATCCCTATTTTTGACTATTTTAGCTATTATGTCTGTTTGTTTTGTTGACAAATGGTTGTCAATATAATGGAATTTCACTTGACTGTCATACAAGTGAGAGATTAAGCTATAAAAACAGGTTTTATCTACCATTTTCTACACAAGTAAATGCCTGTAATAAGTTAGGAATATGACAGCTGTTGTCCATTCGTTTGATGTGTTTGACATTTTGATTTTGTCATTTGATTAGGGACTTTCCGTTTTGACGTTTCTTCGGAATTGGGTATTTTTGATATCTTACTTTATAGTGAGCACTTAGATACTTGCGCTAGCCGGAACACAATCAAATACAAAATTTTCCAATTTACCTGAACTCCAAGGAAAATTCAAAACGGATAGACCCTAATCAAATGGCAAAATCAAAGGATAAAACACATCAAACAAATGGACAACAACTGTCATATTCCTGACTTGGTACAGGCATTTTATTATGTAGAAAATGTTGGATTGATACTATAATGTTCACCATGAATACCTTCCGTGGAGTAAAACAAGTGGTAAGAACAATATGAACAAAGTAGGCAATGTGAACGATTTTCAATACAACGATATACATGAATTTTTTATCTTCTTTTATTGGTTTATATTAGTTTATATATATCTTTATTTGAAAATATTATATATTTCAAGATTACACAATCTGAAATATTTTCTTTTATACATAATATATAATATCATAAGCTATGTTACCAATGTTTACAGTTTGGACAACCTCAAAGCAGCTGTTGTAGTGTTGTATTCACCATAAGAAACACAAGTACTAAAGCATTCGTGTGCCTTACTTACATGCCCTATCATCTCATGGGCTATTCCTAGACACAGGAAAGAAGATATAATTTGTGTTTTTCCCAATGCTTTAAATCTGTATTGATTATATGTGCACTTTTCTAGACCCCTCAATGACTCCATACTTGATGTAAAGTCACCTAAATGGTAATAAGACAAAAACTTTAAAAAATGAGTAAATATGATAACAGCCAAATATAATGAAGAATTGTTCGACACTTCAATTTCAAGTTCATCTGGTATCAATGCAGAATCATTTTCAAACACCATGATGTTAGACACTAACAAGTGCAGAAGATGCATCGCTGTCATTTTTTCGAAGTGAACAATGTTAACTGTAGTTGCTAGAGTGGAGGGATCTACCTTTAACGAACGTGATAAAACAATTGAAATGATTTCTAATACAATATGGTACATCTTGTGACGATAGTAGAAAGATGCAAGAAACATCCATCCTGTATCAGGACATTGCCTATGTTTAGAAATGATTAGTAAACGTAACTGTTGTTTAAAATGTGTTAATTGCAGTTTATTATTTATATGATATTTCATAATTGTGTCTCGCTGCACTTTCAAGTTGATTGATTTTTCCAAAAGAAAGATGATAATGTTGAGGGCTAGTTTTATCCGACTAAATTGAATTATTTTTTTCACTATCACAAGACTGTTTTTGTCATTCTCAAAATAATCTGCCATTCGCTCTACCATACACCAGATCATTTGATGAATTACATTCGAATCATAGTTAGGATTATAAAGTGTATGAAAATCACCGCTAAATGTTCCCGAAACAAGGAAGCATTGCAAACCGTAATCACGCACTTCTTTCAACAGACCAATCATTCGGATATGTTCGTCTTTTTTAAATCTGCATTCAAAAAAATTGTTTTGGGGAATAAAATAGTGTACCAAAGTAAAATACTGTACACAATATAACAGTCTACAGATACATGCTCTAAAGCATGATAATATATCTTCAGGTTTCCACGTGTCTTTTTCTGATTCCTCACACAACCAAAACAATAATGTTTTAAGAAAATAAGAACATAATAAACCGTTTAACGGTTCGCTTTTATCGATAACATCTTTTAGTACAAGTTTCATTAGCCCGTAGCACAATAATTGAGTATGATTGAAAGAGTAAACCAACAACTTTTCTGCCACAGAAAACGACATCCGCCACTCAATGTCTTCATTTATTGATTCTTTACAACCTACCGGCGCGCATAAAACTCCATAATTTACAATTGTTGTTATTAGTTTTGGTGACGGCCAATGATTCATTCGCGACCTTGAAATCCATGGTCGAGCTTGAGAAGGCCAAGATTTGCATCTAAAGCAATATAGTTGGTCAATTGCATTGTCCTCTGTGGTTACACAAGGACCATGGATTTTATACCGATCCCCTAAAAGTGACATAAAATTTAGTTGACTGAGCTTAAACAGTTGACTAGAATAAAATATGCCTTGACCTCTATGTTCCAGAAAACAATGGATATTTTCGGGAAATGTAACATTTTTCGGCACACGAAGCAACGCATAACATGGGTTTGTATTATCAATATCCAATATCAATGTTCTTATATTGTTTTCTTCAGCAACATTTTCTGCATCGCGTTCATTTAAACATACAATTGTTCCATTGATCACAGCCATCAAATCTAAGTCACTCCCTATCATGTCCAAACCTTCTACTGCACTACCGCTACTTATATGGCAGAGTAATGGATCGTCGTTACATATCATATCATATAGATTGTAAAGATTGCGTCTCAAGCGTACAGTCTCAAATGTACCAAACTTCTGACATGCATAATCATAAGACTTCAAAGACTCACTGTTCCTTGATGACATGTTGAATTCTGAAAAGTGCAGATACGTTCATAAATAGCAATTGATACATGAATAATTTCAGGAGGATATTTCGAAAATAACAGACTGTTGTTATTCTGGTCGAACATCGAGGTTTACACTGACTGAAATGTGAACTCTTTGTTACAAAAACATACTAGTATTATCTTCATACATATACCTTAAGAACGAGATGAAATTCTATAAAGAGCAGAAGAGATTATAAAGGATTAAAAAAATAGTATGTGTAAACATTTTGACGAATTACAAATATATTTTACGCATTATTGCATTGTACAAACCAGCGGGGATATATGATATATATATATATTTGGCAAACACTCACCATGATAACACACAAACACTCGTCAAAAGCAACACAACAAAAACACTGAACTTCTACTTGTTACTGGTTTAACAGGGTTAAATAAGCAAAGATTATCAATGTGTATAATTACTGCATTAAGCCTGATTTGATTCAACAAAGAAGGTATGCTTGGTCTCTTGAAATAGTGGATTGGGATTGGATAATTTTATGCATGTAAACAATTTTAATTTGGTTAATATAAAGTGCAGTTCCTTCCAACTCTTATTTGAAAATACACATGACCTATTGAATTAACAAATTATGCTCCAAATTAGTAAGCATATAATTATTGAAAACAGTACAGATTGCAAATTTTTAATATTCTTGAAATAACAAAAAAATATTGCGGATATGCCTTTCAAATTTATCTGCTGTACTGATAGCCGGTAAAACGTGTTTACATTATTGCACATTTTGAGGTCAGTTTTATCATTTCCGATTGACACGATTTTGCATACTCATCGTCACCACCAGTGAAAGGTATGCATAACATAACTCTTATTGAAGATTGTAAATATTCATCTGAGTTGGTAAGAATAAATTGGTCAAATTTCATTTCACGATTTATTCTAATTCAAAAAGATTTAATAAACATGCAAATTATATTCGATAAGTTTAAAAACTCCGGCTATGAAACTTTTTATGTTGTTTGATTTCGTGGATAGGACATGCAATTGGCCTCAAATTGTGAACACTTACACTGACGATATGTAAGGTTTTGGATATTTTAGTTTTAGTCTAAATGTAAATAAACCACAGCAATTTTGCTTGTCTAAAAAGTTTTTTCATTTGTTATTATAAAGTCAACTAAGGCCTTCAGGACGATTAAAATATCCCGTCAACCTCATTTTCAAAAGTACAATTATTAACTACCAAATGGTAATAGGTAGTTTGCATAATTTGCAATATTGTCTCAACGAAAAAAAAAGCGTCTTGGTGTATCAAAGTCTTATGAACGCCATCATAGATTGGTCATGTAGTAATACACAGTTAAGAATTATCTTTCGCATTTCGGCATTCAAACGTAGAAGAAAAAGAAATCAGAAATCTTATAACTCATTTTAAAAAGTTAAAACACAAAAATACTGAACTCCGAGGAAAATTCAAAAAGGAAAGTCCAAAATCAAAAGGCAAAATCAAAAGTCCAAACACATCAAACGAATGGATAACAACTGTCATAGACTTAGTTACGTCGTGCAAATTCTATGCGACTGTCTTTATTGAGATTATAGAGATTTGGCAAAGTTATAAATGTAGGTTTTATCCACCATTTTCAACATAAGAAAATACCTGTACCAAGACAGGTATAGGATACTTGTTTTTCATCGTTTGATGTATTTGAGCTTTTGATTTTGACATTTGAAAAAGGACTCAATTAAGATTCTAAAATTGGAAGCAAAAGTAACTGAAAAAAACATACAAACCTCTTTCTCCGTTTTGTTACATAACGAAATGGAAGTACTTTTCTTTTCCAACGCACCTACAATATGCGAAAAACAATTACAAGTTACTTTATTTAACAAAAATGGCACAAGGAAACAAAACCTTGTTTTTCATAAACAATGTCCGAGAATACATTATTTACAAAGAAACTCAAATAAGTCAACCGTAACAATTTCCTTGAAAGATTTCATAATTAGTTACAAAACGCATTCTTTTAAATTATGTATAAACATTTTCTGAGTGCATAAAATAGGGTGGTGGGAATTTGTCGTGATGACAAATTTGAAAAATAGCTGTTCACGTTTTATGTACGTCTATCATTTTTGAATAATAATTATTTCTCAATTTCACAGCTCAATGTTTGTCACAGTTACGTGTATATGCAATTTCTTTTAAATTAGGTTTCAAAAGTACCAGGTTTATAATTGAATAAATGAGACATTGGATATCTTTAGATATTTTTTTTGGTCTAAAATAACGGTAATCTTGTTTGTCTAATACGTCTATCGATTTTGTCAACATATTGTCCAATGAAAACTTACAGTACGAACGATATACATCATCCAAAAATAAAACAATAAACTGCCCAAGGGTGAAAGATAGTTTGTATAATCTGCAATATTAAACACTCGAATTGTTCCAAGGGTGAAAGAGAATTATCTTTGAAATAGTCATATTTATAAATTAACTGTTTACAAAACTTTCGAACTTTTGAAATACTAAGGCGTTTCTACCTCAGAAATTGATTACCTTAGCTGTATTTGGAAAAACTTTTAGGAATTTTTGTCTTCAATGCTCTTCAACTTCGTACTTTATTTGGACTTTTTAACTTTTAAAATTTAATCCTGGTATCTATGATGAATTTATTTGCATAATCGGCAATATTAAACGCTCAAATATTTCGATTCAATTTATGGAATAATGAGGCGAAAACATCTGATCCATTTTTGACAAATTGATAAATAAATGCAATGGTTTCAATAAAGATATGATATGATATTCTACTGTGGATCAATTTGGTAACTTTATTGACAATTTTACAGTCCTCCCCCTTTGTGTGCAATATTTTGTTTCAAATGGAAACAGGTTAGTTGCGATGATTAGACCGGAAAAGATTTTGCCACTTACAGTTTTGAATATACATGTTTTCAAACAAAGTCTTTGTTGCAAGATATCAAGGGAATGAGGGTGGTAAAACTCTACGAGTGTCAATTTCAAGTTGTATTTCCTACCTGTGTATTGTTATCTTAACCATTTTCAAATTTCTTTTCATCAACGACGACGGAAATTTTCAAACCACAATCCCGTCATGTTTTCGTAGACTATGACCACCAAATTATACTTACCATCCGCTTTGTACTTAAATGAGTAACGCAACGGTGCCACATGTTGGACATGATTTGCTTACCCTTTCCGAGTATCTGAGATTACATTAGCTGTCAATAGACCAAACCTATTCCAGAGATGTACATCATGCCAATTTGTGACATTTCAGATGAAAGTGAACTCTTAATATGCTTAGTATAAAGACTATCAATCAGTATTTGACCTAATCAGAGGAGTCCTAATACAACTAAGGTAATCTTTTCCTGAGGTAGAAAAGCCTTAGTATTTCAAAAATTCTAAATTTTGTAAACAGTTAATTTATGATTATAACCATATCAATGATAATTATTGTCACCAAAGCAGTGCTGTCAACTGGGCTGGTGATACTCTCGAGGAATTAAAGCTCCACCAGCAGTTGCATCGACCCAGTGGTTGCAAATAAACTCATCATAGATACCAGAAATAAATTTTGGATAGACGCCAGACGCGCGTTTCGTCTACATAAGACTCATCAGTGACGCAATAATTCAAAAAAGTAAAAAAGACCAAATAAAGTACGAAGTTGAAGAGCTTTGTGGACCAAAATTCATAAAAAAAAAAAAACCAAACGGCTAAGGTAATCTATTCCTGAGGTAGAAAAGCCTAAGTATTTCAAAAATTCAAAATTTTGCTAACAGTTAATTTCAATATAACCATACCAATGATAACTCATGGACTATTGGGCTGGTGATACCTTCGGGGAATTACCGTAAAAACTCCACCAGCAGTGGCATCGACCCAGTGGTTGTAAATAAACTCATCAAACATACCAGGAATAAACTTTGTATATACGCCAGACGTGCGTTTCATCTACAACAGACTCATCAGTGACAAAGTATTTGTTATGCATTTCCACCAATGTTGACGAAATTAGGCTGGGGTATAATACATATGTATAAAACGGCTATTATTTGTGTTTTATTCACAATTTCAACATTATTTTAAATGAAGGACAAACCTTTCAAAACACTTTCAAAGGCTTGAAAATAAATCCAGAATTTGTACTTTAGGTACGTATTTGTTCATAAAATTGAGAATGGAAATGGGGAATGTGCCAAAGAGACAACAACCCGACCATAGAAAAAAACAACAGCAGAAGGTCACCAACAGGTCTTTAATGTAGCGAGAAATTCCCGCACCCGGAGGCGTCCTTCAGCTGGCCCCTAAACAAATATATACTAGTTCAGTGATAATGAACGCCATGCTAATTTCCGAATTGTACACAAGAAACTATAGTTAAAATAATACAAGACTAACAAAGGCCAGAGGCTCCTGACTTGGGACAGGCGCAAAAATGCGGCGGGGTTAAACATGTTTGTGAGATCATACATGCTGTGCCAACTTTGGTGACCGTTACCATGGAAACGAATCTGTTGACATCATATTTTGCACTCAAATTTTTATAGAGGCCATTGCTTAGTATATGTATGCAAATTTTAAGAAAAAAATCATCCGTGAAAAAAATTTGCTATATCGGTAGGGATCCACCTTAAGGAAGGAAATATATCAGCAGCAAATTTTGAAAAATATCTACACTATGAGATATGATTAAGACCGAAACATTCCTTTTTATGTAAAATGGAACCTTTAGATGAAATTGAAACTTTACATCAAAACAAGGGGGCCTTGTTTTCTTCAAACCAATCTAGCCGAGAACATTTATTACATTTTCACGTCAAAAGCACTTGTCAATGCATATATAAAGTATTCGCTTACACAACTGGATGTCGTCTAAAAAACGGATGTTCAAAAGTAGGAGACACAGTGAATTAGAAATCCTATTACTGATAAAGACTTAGCTAATTCAGTTGTTTACTAATAAGTGCATATTTTTTTTTATACATTAACGATAAGTCTCTCATGAGTAATTATTGTTAACATATAGACCCAAAAAAACTTTATATATATTTTTTTTCTTTTAGATTTGCTTGAAATGGGGAAAAGCAGAGCCGAAATCCAAAAAGCCTACAGAGATCGCAAAAAGGAAAAGGATGGAAATGCGTATCTTCAGAAAGAGAGAGAAAGAGTAAAACGTTATTATGTTGATACATCCGCCCTATCAAAGAAAAAACTAGAACAGAGAAGGACGAAATTACGACAGTGCATGGCAAAAAAGAGAGCTAAAGATAAAGTCCCACAAAATGACAAAGACGAAGTACCAGAGTGCTCAACAAGATCTAACACACAACAACAACAACAACCTCCAATGCTAGTTAAGCTAAATTTTCCATTGAAATCAAGAAGTAAAATTCAGACGAGAAAAAGAACAAGTCGAGCAGTTGCCAAAGCTAATTATAAAATAAATAAAATGACACAGAAAATTCAGGAGTTGAAAAGACGCAACTGGACTATTACAAAAAAATTACAAAGAAGAATGGCAAGAGAAAATAAAGATAATAAGAACAATCTGGAAAAAAACGATTACAAGCCCTATGCGTAAAGCAAATCAAGATTTGAGAGAAGCTAATCTTTCTCCGACCAAATATCCGGACCTTCAAAAGAAACTTACGTATCACAACTGCCTTATATCAGAAATTAAAGAATCAGTAAGTCACGAGAAAAACAAATTTCCTGTACTACAAGTTATAACAGGAAAGGCCATACGAGATCATAAATGCATTAGAAGGCTAAGCTATGACATCAAGGTAAATCGGAAACAGCTGATGAAAATAAAATCAAAAAGAGAGAAGGAAAAAAAGAAAACCCGCATGAAGGCTGCAAGAGAAGATCTTCGTTCAAAAGTATTAGTCTTTCTCGAGAGGGACGATAACAGTACTTGTCTTCCGGGAAAAAGAGACAACAAAAAAGACGGAAAAGAGAAAAAGCAAAAAAGAGTGTTAAATGACTATTTAGACAATCTACATCAGAAATTTTTGTCAGAGAATGTACTCACAAAATTAAGTGTTTCTGTATTCAGACGTTTTCGGCCAGCAAATTATGTATTAGCATCTTTTGGAAACAGGAGAACGTGCCTTTGTCAGCGCCATCAAAATATGGCATTAAAAGTTAGAACATTGAAAGCACTAAATATTACTACTACATCAAATCCAGATCAACTTATAAGACAGATGACAGATGAGGAAGTTTTAGCAAAAATAACTGAGTTGGAAGATGAGAAAATAAAATACTCTGAATGGAAAAGGGTTGATGTAGAGGAGAAGGGAATGATGAAAAAGAGAATGAATGTTGTGCAATGTGAGGCAAATAAACAGGAATTCGGCACACTGATCAGAACATCGTTAAATGAGTTCCGAGCTCATATATACAGGGTACAAACTCAATATGCACAAATACGAACACTAAAGGAGAACTTACCAAAATATAATGTCATATGTCAAATGGACTTCGCAGAAAATTATTCATGCGTGCATGCAGATGAAGTTCAATCCGCTTATTTCGACAAAGCTTCCGTTACATTACATCCCGTTGTTTTATACTATAAAGTTGACGGCGATATTAATCTTCATCATAAATCGTTCGTGTTCGTTTCCGACGAACCAGGTCACAATTCATCAACGGTATATGCATTCATAAAGGATTTGATACCAAAAATTTTGCAAATAGCTCCTGGGACTAAAGCTGTACACTACATCACAGATTCGCCAACATCACAATACAGGAACAAATACATTTTTCATTTAGTAACGTTACATGGTATGTTGTTTGATGGAATCACAGCCTCTTGGCATTACTTCGAAGCTGGACACGGAAAGGGACCCTGCGACGGGGTAGGTGGAACGGCAAAACGACTTGCAGACATGGCCGTTAGACAACAAAAGGTTGTAATCCAAACACCAGTAGATTTCTTCAACTGGGGGAAGTCTCAAGAAACAAGTAACATAACTTACATTTTCGTTCCTAAATCCAAATGTCAGAGCGCAAACAACGAAATGAAAGAATGGAATGCTGTTGCAGTGAAAGGCACCATGGAATTACATGCTGTTGTTCCTATTACAAGAAATGTAATAAGCATAAGAAACACCTCATGTTTCTGTCTACTTTGTTTTAGTGGCGGACGCTTTCATCCTGCTTGTGACGGCTGGCGATCTGTTTCTCTGGAGGGAAAACAAAAAAGAAATGCACCTGGTACTGAAACCAACGAGATTGAATTACAGGCAAATGATCCACAGGAAGAAGAAGTAGAGCGACACGTAGAAGGAGGAGAGTCATTACTAGCACAACCGCCAATAGTGTTTGAGCAGAGCTACCAAAAGGACACGTTTGTGGCAAGTGTATATGACAATGTTTGGTACATTTGTAAGGTGCTTGATTTTGACAACAATGATAATGAATATCAATTGGCCTTTATGACAAAGAGCAATACTGTATCCCACAACATGAAGTGGCCAACAAGACCTGAAGAACTGTGGGTTACAGAGACAGACATCGTTTGTCAAGTCAATAACCCGGCTCCAGTAGGCAGAAAACCTGTCCGAATGTACAAATTATTGCCGGATGATGTAAATAAAATTGAAAGTTTACTATAAAAACAAACATTTACATGTGCTTTATTCATGACTTGTGGTAACGTAATTCACAAAAAGTGAACGTTGATGATTATCTGTTCATTTATGAATGTTAAATTAATTGTAATATCGACCATGTATCAAATTTATCCATAAATACATTGAGATATTTGGCGTTTTTGCTTCATTTTTTACTATTTTGTCTAATTGAATTTGAGTGAATTACGTTACCACTGACTCATGAATATTGTTTCTATGCCTTTGTCGTATAATATAGATAATATATATGTTAAATGGTTTAAATTTTCAAATTCTATCTTATTACGTTATGAATTTCATATTTTAATTGTTGATATAAAGTTTGTTTCTTGAATTTTGTTGATTAAATCAAATTAGAATACTATTTGTTTATTCATATATGATACTGTAAAACCAGAACTCATTCCAGACACCCACCAATCATTATGTATTCAAAATCAAACTTTATAATATATTGCTACACATATATATATACTTCATTTAAGTCAAACATTGCATTTTAAAAACATTTGAGTATTCGTGTGAATTACGTTACCTGATAGATGCTTTTCCAATGCAAAGAAGTTCAGTTAATACAATGAAATTATGGACAGATTTTTTTTTAAATGGAATAAAATATGTACTTATATTGATTTGAAAAATATTTCTAGCATTCAATTGCGATTATATATTATATATTCAAACGTGAAAAATATGTATTTCAATTTCTAGAAAAACATCCGAAGATAATTTATTATGACGTCGGAAAAAAACTGGGAAAAAAATTAGAGATGCAAAATGTCTACAAAGATCGATGTTTTTCGAAAACTTATATGTGATTGAAGTTTTTAATATCTCGATTTATGGTTATCTTGGATTGTCATATTGGTTATTTCTTTAGAAAGATAAGAGCAGAGCAAGTAACGTAATTCACAACATGTAGTAACGTGGTTCAAATGAGTTGCTGAAAAAAATATAAAATAAGACTATTTGGTGCTCATGATAAAAAAAAATAAGAAGTTGAAATATACTGCTTTGAAAAAAAATCAGTTATAAGTGTGAAAGTGTTAGGCTGATTCTCGCCGTTTTGGTAATTGCTATGGTCCCATTTAACTGATTTTGGCTGGTAAATGCATCATCATAGCAGGTTAAAGGCAACAACAACATATAAAACCACACATATTTTTGTAATAATTTATATAATTTTATATAAATGATGTAAATGATCATTAAAGACTGATATAAAGTTAAAGTTTATCTTATTTGAAATAAAAAATATATTTGCTGGCATTATTTTCTCGAACCCGTAATTTTAAATGTTTTTGATGGAACACGATACAGAACCACACTTTGATGTTTTATAAAATTTTAAACAACTTGATTACACAAGCTATGTTTATATCAAATTAATTTGTAACCCTTTCCTCCCATTCTTTTTTTTTAGAAGAGTATTGTCTCTTGAGAAGATCGGTCAATCCAGTAACTTCTCACACATGTTCCAAAAAACAAAACAAAAAAATGAAATACCGAACTCCAAAGAAAATTCAAATTGGAAAACTTTTATCAAATGGCAAAATCTAAAGCTCATACACATCAAACGAATGGATAATTATCATATTTCTGACTTGGTACGGACATTTCGCTGTACTTCAATGATATTTTACCAGAGTGTATCTTCAGCTCAGTAGTCAGTACTTCGGTACTTGTGTTGTTTTCATTTTTTATCCATTTCTATTTTTTGTTATATATTTTAAAACTATGATCATACATTACAAAATCACGAAACACCTGGTTCAGCATATGTTCAGGAAAATCTAACAGTTCAAGTCATTCTCATGTTGTCTTTCTAAACGCAAATTTTATACTGAGATATTATATAGGCTCAAATAAGATTTTTACATTGGAAGCAGAATTAATTGAAAAAAACATACAAACCTCTTTCTCAAGCTTGTTACAGAATAATACGGATTTACCTTTTTCATTTTACGTACAGAAAATCTGAGAAAAAACAAACAGAGGTTATTTATTTAACAAAAATATCAAAAGGAAGCAAAACTTTATTTTTCCATAAGCAATTTCCTAGAATAGAATTTATTACAAAGAATCTCAAATGTGCTAACCATAACAATTTCCTTTTAAGATTTCTGTTTTTTTGTAAATTTTACGTTTATTGCATAATTTACATTTCTAATGTGAATGCAATAATAATTTCTTCATTTATTTCAAGCACTATTCCTTGATTTATTTCACTTGACTTGGCGGAGTTTAACCCGTTCGCTCATTATATTCGAGTTCGTCTATAGACAGGATTAGGATAAACTCGTATCAATGAAGTGTCCAGTAATGGTCATTGATCCGGTTAAAATATGCAAACACTATAGGTGTATTCGCAAATATATTCAATGAGACTTAGCCATTGGTGTTCTCGTAAAGCAAAGTTTTAAAAACATGTAAAATTTGTCACATATTGGAATTTGTGGATATGAAAGTACAACTATGACGACCTCAGTTGCAAAATATGTATATGTCATTATTCTAAAAAAAAAAAGTCTTCCTTATGTTGTAAATGCTTTTAGGGGGGAGGGGGTAACAAGGATAAGTAGTGAATACGATTTGATCATATTAAGGGAAGGAAAGTTAGGGTCTAGATATTTAATTTTTCATATGTTTCTTTTTATAAATCACGTTTTAAATAAATCTAACAATCTGAAAAGCTTAAAACAGAATAATACAAAAGCCGATACCTAGAAATATTCCTGTTTAGAACGTATAAATGTTATAAGTCTTTTTAAAACTATATTGTTCTTCCAACATATTACACCCATTACTTTTGTTTATCTGTTTGATAACACTGATAGGTGATTAGAAATCACTAATAATAATTATAACGGCAATCATCCTTATCACATATATCTTCGAATAGGCTTGATGCAAGTTAAAGCGTAAGCTCCGCCCGATCAGTTGAAATAACATTGGTTTTAACTACGAGATATATAAATAATCTAAAATATGTTTTTTTTTTTGTTCAATCATTACTGAAAGTGAAGCAGTGAAATAGTTATTCGCTTTTAGCAGCAAGTATGGTTTAATTTTGTCAGAATAAGCTAAGAAACATTGATGATGAATTATTCACTTGCAAGTGAATACCTCGAGCTCATTGAATCCGTATTTATGGAGAATAGTATAAATCATTTAACAACACGTATTACAACACATTGCGCTGTGAGATTAAAGGGGCACTAGCTTTCAAATTCACGTTCACGTTCTCATATTTGAATCATAATAATGAAAAAAACATTTATCCAAACCATTCAAAGTCTTAAATAAACAATTTACAGGACATGGGCACGAAAAGATGTAGCTTCTTTTCGCGGTATTTAAGTCTAGACGCCATCTAATTATCAACTATCGAGTTGACCTTTTTTAAAAGCGTCCGATGGCTATTTAAGCCATTCTCGATTATTTTACTATTATCATCCTACGTAGCAGAAAATCACAATGAAACTAAATGTATAGTGATTTAACAATAAATCATATCAACTAAAACTATGTCCTCGTTGCAGAATGTATAATAATCAAGAATGTGTCCCTAGTACACTACCGTTTTCTATGTTCAGTGGACCGTAACAATGGGTAAAAACTCTAATTTGGCATTCAAATTGGAAAGATCATAGTATAGGGAAAATGTGTACTAAGTTTCAAGTTGATTGGACTTCGACTTCGTCAAAAACTACCTTAACCAAAAACTTTAACTTGAGGCGGGACAGACGGACGAACGGACGGACGTACAGACCAGAAAACATAATGCCCATACATTGAACATAAAAACTGAATTGAGTCTATCATTACTATTTCGTGTCAGCATTTCTGAATTGTTCACTTAACACAAATAGAATTGTAGTTGAAACCAAATATAGATAAATACAAGGGAAAACATTGACATCTGATGATATTGTATTCGTAGTGACAATATATAAGCTACGTCTTATTATCGATAATGATATAAAGTAAAAAGTCGAATTTGATCCATTGTAAACATCGACACCTTAAAAAAGCTTAAATTAATCAGTAAAAAGCCTGATGAATTGTATATAGCCAATGAACAAAAAAAAAGGAACAAGACCAGACATGTTTGCATGACATAGCCTCATTGCTATACAACTAATACAAAATGACAAAGATTAAGTAAAATTTGTACAATTTGAAAGAAGAATAGTTTTCCGGAAAATAGAGAAAAATACAAAGCCAAACTGTATTCCTCAAGAAAAAAAAATGCTTTCTTCCTACACAACTTGAACTGTAAATTATGCTCTCCTTGAAGGTTGAAAACCTTATAATCAATATGAAAAGAAAGGAAATAATTTATAGTACCCGCTCCCCTTAATTGTGTATCATTATACGTTTAATGATTCAAATTACTAAATATGTTTGGACTGTGCAAACTGTCGAGAACCAAATCCCGTCCTCAATGCTCTTCAACACATATGGAGCAGGATCTGCTTACCCTTCCGGAGCACATGAGATCACCTCCAGTTTTTGTTGGGGTTCGTGTTGCTTAGTCTTTAGTTTTCTATGTTGTGTCTTCTGTACTATTATTTGTCTGTTTGTCTTTTTAATTTTTGCCATGGCATTGTCAGTTTATTTAAAATCTATGAGTTTGATTCTCCCTCTGGTATCTTTCGTCCCTCTTTTGTACTTGTTTGGCTTTATAACTATTTTGAACTGAGCGTCACTGATGAGTCTTTTGTAGATGAAACGCGCGTCTTGCGTATTACATTCTGATCCTGGTACCTTTGCTAACTATTTACCGTATAAATGGAAGAGTGACATAATCTTTATCTAAGATTAGTGACTGGCATATTTATTTTGTGTTGAACATCATGCTGTAAATGGGGGACTCATCTCATTTCTGTCTATGATGTCCGTAATTTCATTAACAGTTGTTTCAGATCTAATAAAATTAAATTCAATTTGTATTTAACTTCAACTCTTTAAATCTTGTGTAAAGTAAGTACAAAATATAGAAATAATGGTTATTGAGTATGATTGTAAAGGTCTATACGAATTTCATATAACTTGATAAAACATAACAATTTCTAACATTCACTGTCATGATTTCCTGAAAACAATTGTATTCAAGGCAGTATGTCTCTAATTTATTATAATTTTGCATACATGAAAACATGACATAATGGCCCAATTTTATGAAAATCACAGGCCATTTTAAAAGTAAAAGAATTTTTCAAAGTTGTCCAATAGTATATGATACCATTTCCAACTGGAAACTCTCATTTTTTAAATTTTATTTAAAGACATAATAGGACAGGGTTCACGATTGGCACAAACTGGTCCTTAATTTTATCTTCATCGTAAAATAGGAATTCGGTTCTTAAATCGGTGTAATTCAAAAGCTGTAATGCTAAGAAAACCATATCAATTCATAATATTACCTTACATGCTCTAAAGTCAGCTCATTTATGAGATGCTGTAATAAACAAAATACTTTGTGAATTTTTAGACCTAAAAGCTTCAAGAAAACCTTGGTCGCCACCTATAATCCAAAATGCTGTGTGGCCAAAAGGTACCGAGATTGATATTGAAAAGATTTTACAGTAGGGATGGCGGTAAAGGGAAATTAAACTTATAATTATGAATTACAGAAATTCGAAACGGAGAGTCTCTAAGCAAATGACAAAATCAAAAGTTCAAACTCATCAAACGAATGGATAACAACTGTCATACTCCTGATTTTGTACAAGCAGTTTCTTATATAGAAAGTGGTATATTAAACCTGGTTATATAGATGGAATGTAACTCTGTATAATAATGGAAAGTCAAAATGTTTAACACATTGATTAAGGACATAATATCTCAGAGGAAAAAAATAAATTTACAATATTGAAGAGTAGCACATAGTCGTAATGGGATTCAAAAAGCTTTTATAGTGAGTTGATGAATTTCATACACTGTATATAAAATAAAGTAGAATTACAAAAATACCGAACTTCAAGGAAAGCTCAAACGCATCAAACGAATAAAAAACAACTGACACATTCCTGACTTGGTACAAACATTTCCTTATACAAAAAAGGATGGATTTAACCTAGTTTTATTGCTAGCTAAACCTCACATTAGTATGAAAGTCGCAAGCAATTCCATTTTATTTACAACAATATCTGAACAAAACAAACACACATAATAGGTGAAAATGACACAAGTCATTTATTACTACCCCAGATTTTTTGGTTTGTATCTCTTTGTTTTTTAAGGAGGAGTTAGTCTGTTCATGTCAATACTTATTGTGCAGCACTCATATAAGTTTTTTGTTATATATTGTTCATGTCAATACTTATTGTGCAGCACTCATATAAGTTTTTTGTTATATATTGTTCATGTCGATACTTTCCGTGCAGCACTCGTACAAGTTTTTTATTATATATTGTTCATGTCGATACTTTCCGTGCAGCACTCGTACAAGTTTGTTTTATATATTGTCATGTCGATACTTTCTGTCTGTGCAACACTCATATAAGTTTTTTGTTATATATTGTTCATGTCAATACTTTCCGTGCATCTCTTGTACAAGTTTTTTGTTATATATTGTTCATGTCGATACTTTCCGTGCAGCACTCGTACAAGTTTGTTTTATATATTGTTCATGTCGATAATTTCTGTACAGCACTCACACACAATTTATATACTGTTTTCTCTACAGCAGACATGCAGTCATGCACATATTTATTTTCAAAATATATAACAAACAAGAATTAATCATATTGAATTTAGAGATTTTTTGTCATCATGGTCATGTGAAAGAACCTTTTTTTAAACTACAGATCATTCAAATACTTGCAGACTGATGAGTTATTACAGTGCATTCTATATTGAACTTACATGAAATGAAAGGACTTTAGAAAAAAGTATACTGGAAAACCATTTCTGAATCGTTCATAAAAATAAATAACCATATTACATACTAGAATAGGTATTTCACCTCCATCCTATTTTATGATTCCCAGGTATACTAGAAATACATTTTCAAAAATACTTACACTTTTGATGTGTTTGTATTTATAGACGGGTAAGGACTTTTTACAGAAGTTTTTAGATTGCAGGAAATATTATTGCATGACCTGATAAACAGGATGGACATAAAAGGTAAAGAATTAGGAATGAATCAGCCTATATCTAACAGTCCTTGAGTAAAAAAAAAGTCTTCTTGTTGGTGCCATACTTTGATATGTTTGAGCTTTTGATTTTGCAATCTGTTTACGGACTTTCCGTTTTTGAATATTCCTGGGCGATCTATATCTTTTTAGTTTACTTTTTATTCATATTTGAGCCGTCAAACAGGGCTTCCCGTGAAGTTCAGAAATGTTAAAGCTATCCTCTGAACATAATGACTTTTTATTAATGAATATCAACATACATATTTTTGTGACGTTGAATGACGACTTAAAATAATCGACACAATTTTCGAAAAGACGCTCATACAGTCAACTTGTTTGTATTTATAGATAAACCCAACATAGATACCAGGATTAAATTTTGTATTTACGCCAGACGCGTGTTAAGTCTACAAAAGACTGATCAGCGACGCTCGAATCTAAAAAAGTAAAAATGGCTAAACAAAGCAAGTTGAAGAGCATTGAGTACCAAAATTCCTAAAAGTTTTGCCAAATACAGCTAAGGTAATCTATTCCTGAGGAAGATAAGCCTTAATATTTAAAAAATTTAAAAGTTTTGTTTTTATAAATATGACCATATCAATGATAATATAATACATGTCAGCACAGACATGCTGACTACTGGGCTGGTGATACCCTCGGGGAATTTAAGACGGGTATCGACTTGTAACAGAAATTTTAAGATTAGAGGAAATATTTTTGCATGACATGATTAGGATGGGAAAACAAGATACTTGATTAAGCTGGCACCAGCCCAATTCCTCTGATAAATATTCAACGTTCCCAGAGTAAACATTCTCTTCTTCTCGATGCCGTCCTGTGGTTTGCCATTTGATCACAAACTTTCCGTTTTAATTGTTCTTGGTTTGGAGTTCGGCATTTTTGATATTTTACTTTTTATTTATATTTGAGACGTCAAACAAGGCTTCCCAAGAAAATCAGAAATGTTAATGCTATCCTTTGAACATAAAGACTTTTCATTAATGAGTACCAACAGATATTTTTTTTGTGACGCTGATGGACGACTCACTTTAATAATACTATGCGTAAAGTTTTGACAACCGAAAAGCAGCTTTTGTAACGTTCCATTTACCCTGCGCAACACAGGTACTAAAGCATTCGTGTGCCTTGTTCAAATGGCCCATCATCTCATGAGCTACTCCAAGACAAAGGAAAGCCGATGTTATTTGCCTTTTTCCTACGATATTAAGTCTTTACCAAGTTTCTGCATTCACTTCTAGAGATCCCAATGACTCAATGCACGACATAAAATCTCCTAAATGGTAGTTGGACAAAAATTTCAAAAAATGGGTCATTATAATTGAATCCACAAAAAATGGTATGTTGTTTGTCACTTCAAGGCCCATGTAATTTAAACCGAAGCCCAAAACGTGATATCATATATAGATGATCAAGTTTGAACTGATGACTAGAAAAGTATTCATCCCGACCTTTAGTGTGCAGATTAAAGCCTGGGACCGAAATGTTTTTTGAAAAGTAAAATCCTTTGAAAGGAACGTTTTTCGGCACACGAAGCAAAACGTAACATGGATTTGTTATATCAGTATCCATTATTAATGTTGTAACATGGTTTATTTCAGCAACATTTTCCGCATCACGTTCACTTGTACATACGGCTATATAATTAAACAAAAGCATGAGATCAACGTCACTTCCAATTATGTCCAAGCCCTCAACGGCACTACCGCTACTTATTTGAAAATCCGTTTCTCTTTTTATAATATCCGTTTCGCTTCCTATAAAATCCATTTCAGTATTTATTATATCCCATATGTTGTAGATATGGCGTCTAAGGCGTACCATTTCTTTTGAGCCAAACTTCTGACATACATAATTATACGACATTAAAGACTCATCTTTGCTTTTTGACATGTTGAGTTCTTTTAACTGAAAAGTGAAGAAATAAACATAAATAAAACTAAATATATGATACCGATAGTGGACTTAGATCCCCCTCTTTGGTAATGTCCTTGTCAAGTCCGATCGAAATTCGATTAAGAATAATTTTCATAAAGGGTAAACAACCGCAATACTTATGTTGGTAAAAATAATGAATCGATTACTTTGAACTTGTTTGTCGGCTATCGATAACAGTGATTTTACGCGCACTCACTCTGTCCTGAGACTACTACAACACTATGTGTTATAGTAGTCTCAGCTCTGTCAGAGGCCTTCCAGTGGGGATCTAAATAAAATTAAAAAGTATAATACATGCAGACGAGAAGAAAAAAAAGTCAGGGTGAATATTTAAAGTAAACGTACTATACCGCTGTGAAATGTTATAAAATTCGGAAGAAATACATCATCTTTGAAAACAATTACGTCATATTATAGACAGGTAAATGAAAATAATTTTGTTGTTAAGTATGCTTCTGCTTCTGTCTGTATAATCTTCCGTTAAGGAATACCATGAAATTTCTAGTATATCAATACAACTAATCTAAAACTTGGTGCATGAGGGGTGAATATCAAAAATAAAACTATAAAATTGGTGCTCGATAAAACTTCCTGTTATTCACGTACAGATCGCGAAACATTATATAAGGTGAAAGTAAATAATTTTGATGTTCATAGTACGAAGAAGGGAAAATCTGTAGTAATTCAAAACAATCAAAGCTGGTTTATAGATCAGATAAATAATAACACTAAATAACAAAAAAGCATTACAAATAGAATCAACAGGTGAAATTAACAAGAAAGTTCGATTTGAGTGTACTCGCAGTTACCGACAGTTATTTAAAAAAAAAACCAAAACAATTAATAATAAAAAGAATCATGCATCAGAGATTGGACTATTATACTTATGAGTAATCATTTGTAATAGTCCCAGATCAGAAACAACTAAAAGACATCCCAGGGATTTAGTATTTCAACGTCATGGACAGTGTGAAAGAATACTTGAATTGTGAACTGCCAAACATAAATGTACCGACAGGCAGCATGATAGTTAGGAGTTTACTTCTTTATAGATAAAAATGATTGTGTGTGTGTCTTTATACATCCCGTTACAACATTGGCAAGATAACCTTTATTTATAAGTTTGTTTAAAGGTTCGACGAATTTATACGGATCGCATAGTGATTTCCGCGCTTTTAGTACAATATTACCGTAAAATTTAGGATGTGAAATACCGTTTTTAATACGTTTTCTACTGGAACAGCCAAATACTAATCAAATCTTTGTATCTATGAAAGAATTTAGTAAAAGTTTTAAGTAATTTATGATAACGAAACGAAACCCTTCATTTAATAATTTACCAGCGATGCATTGATTACGTTCGTTAAAACCTGCGACATCACTACACACACGGGCATTACGAACGAGTTAGGTTATATAAACATCGTATGATGGAGCCAAAGGAACGTCGCCGTGTTAAAAGGAAAATTAACAATAGGGAATGAAAAATCGTCTCTTTTGACGTAAATTTTAGTATGTAGTTTCCGTTTAGAAATTGAAATGTCTAAATCTAGAAAAGGAAAACTACTGCTGTTTATGCTAGATTTAGTTAAAGTAAGTTCTTTTCGGTAAATTTCGGTAGTATATTTAGAGAACTCTGGATTACTAAACGAATATATATGTCTATAACACGTAGGATACAACAACGTTACAGACGAACTGACCCAGTCAATTATTGACCTGAGCGCGCCAAGAAATGGTCATGTCTATGCGTTTATGCGTTTATGAAAATGATTCTAAATCCATTGGAACATTTCATAAAGATCGTGTTATTTGAATACTTGATACTGTTTGAACAGACAGTGTGAAACAGTTTTTTTCGCATCTTCTAGTCAGTTGATGTCTCGATGGTGAACGTTTACTAATTAAGAAAGGAGAAAACTTTATTTTTTTTTAATTTCATTGTACATACATTTATGTGCATGATTTTTCGAGAATTAAAAATTCATTTAAATATCTTGTAGTTTGTATAACTTTAATAAATCATTATGCAGAGTTTACAAGATGACGACAGCGGGGCCATGACCCTGCAATTACAATATTTTCTTAGTGATTTTTAGTGAAAAAATGTCGAAAACTGGAAACGCAGAACATATCCGTTGTTAGTGGTTAATATTTTTGAAGTTTGATCTATATAGAAAAAAGAAAATACTATTTTATGTTTATTTTGTGCTTTTAGTTATCAGTATTAATATTTGGGTTATTTAGTTGAATAGATAATTGAGACAGAAAACATGTTGTGTGAGAACTCAATCCTCTCATAGTTTCTCCAGACAATGTAGAATAAATAAACACACAGTAAAACTCAGTTTAAAAAAAGTGCATTTTGTGAAATTGTTATCCTATGTAACTGTTATGTATTTATAGTAATTAAATATTTAGGTATAATAAACCAAAAAAAATGTTGTGTTAAATTAACTGTGAATCAATTTGGTTACTGCCTTTGATTTTGTCATGTTTATATTTAACTAGTTTCATTGCATCGTCATTGATTGTAGTCCTTTTTGTGTATTTTTCCATTAGCTACTTTTTAACATTTGAATTGCATAAAGTCAGAGTTAAACACAGACCAATTTTAATAAGCAAGCTCTATCAATATTAAGGTTTAATTTCAGATATGTAAGCTTTATATTTTTTTGGTAACATACACTAGTTCACTGAATTAGCATGAAATGTAGATATTGTTTAAGGCAATTTCAAGGGAAGCTTTTTCAATATGATTATAATTTTACCTCAAGAGCTTGAATTTAAATAGTAATTGTACGAAAGTTGTTCAATTTTGGATGTTGAAAATGAGATAAGCCGACTGTTGAATGAATTGGTGGGATCACTTCCTGGAGGAAGTGTTAATAGTAACAGGGCCTTATGTGTGTACCCTGTAAACCTGTATGTGGTGGTCTGAAACATTAGTTAAAGGATAATGACAAAGAACTAACATGGGTTGTCTGCTGTATGAAATATTATGGTCAAAGATATATATGTATATAAAGAAAATCATTACCAAGTTGCTTCTTTAAGATATCTCATTGAATTAATTTAATAAAAGGAAATCAGCTTTAGCCTAAGAACTGTGAAAAAGTGATCGACTTATGGCCAAAGATAGTCCGGTCTAATCTGATTTTTTTGTTAGTTGTTTATGTTGCTTTCTAATTGACTTTAAAAACCTCAAATCTCTCTGTATTCATAATTATACTATATAACTCATATGAACGAAACGAAAAATATTTAAATTAAATACACCTAATGCCTAAAGATTATAAATGTTTAGCTTTTAAGGTCCACTAAAATTTATCAGTGATCTCTTGGTAGTATGTTTGAAACCATGATTTATTGTAAAATCTCCCCACTCTAAAAACATAAGAAGGCATTGTATGATTGGCAATGACAAAAATGTCTGCAAGAGATAACAATGATGAGGGTGTGGATGTTAACAACTATAATAGCTCAGCGTTAAAATATAAAACTGTTAAGACAATGAATGGAAAAATAAATATGACTGACAGCAAACAATAACCACCATGTACTAAAGGGTCACGTACTTGTGATAATCATATTCATAGTGTGCAGGGTTGACCAGGTTTGCGAGCACTCGGCCCTCCCATAATCAGAAACAGTTGTGAAATAGCAAACAACATAAGTGCAAATTGTAAAACTCAGTTGGAAAGGGCTCAACTCAAAAAGGTCAGCACAGAGTATATGCTAAACCAATTAACAAAATGACACTGAGTTCGAATAGTTATGATTGATTACATGTTACAAAATAACGATACAATCGAATTCTTGTATTTGTTCAAGTCAATGCGTAAAATTAATGCAGTTCTAGAAATTTATCACTCTTTTTTTTTCAGAATGCAATGTTTGCAATAAAAACAAGTTTAAAAAGCAAAAGTTAAAAACAAAAACATTCTTACCTCTTTTTTCTGCTTGTTACATTGTGAAATAAACTGACTTTCTTCTTCCTACTTATGTAGTTGAAAATCTAAAATAAAACTGAATTTATGGATTAAACAAAAGTATCATAAGGAAATTAAACCTTATTCACCCAAACAATGTCCAAGAATACAATAATCTATCAAAAACAAAAAATTCCAACGATTACCGTCATTATTTCCTTTAAAAAGTTTGAATTAAGTATCATAAATCATCTTTGAATATTTGAACTTCTGCAATGTATAAATATTCTGAGTGCATATGAGAGGTTTATGAACACTTTGGATTTCCTGTTGACTGTTAATTCTACAAACTTCGGACTTTCCACAAAAGTTGACTTTATGCACATTTGTTTTTCTAGATAAAGTCATTTTATTTTTAAGAACGTCTCTAAAAAAATTTGTTTTATTCTTTCGAGGTCCTTTCAAAATTATTATCAATTTAGTTTCAAATGAATAAAATAGCTGCACAAAGCATTTGGAATATAAAAATAAGAAAAGGAAATTTTCGCTTGACCGAATCTTTAAAATAACTTCTTTTTTATTCTCGAGTCTGGTAGTATAATAGAATAGACTGTTGGTGTCATATTACCTATTAAATGTGGATTCGCATATGAAATTATGCATAGCAGGACAAACTTACCCTGTTGGTGGACCAAGCCTGGCTCCGTAAGTGTTTTTTGTGATCCCCTCAGCTTGTGTTTTCATCCTAATATGTACATTCTAAATAGAGTCAAGACTGTTACTTGTAATAAGAAAAGAAATGCACTGTGCATAAAGATGTAACCACAGGGTACTGAAATTCTTATGTTTAGTTTATAAAAAAAATGAATATGATCTTTATTGTCAAGCTAGGCTCTATTTTTGGAACTCTAGAAACAACTACTAAAGCTGATAGATTGCAGCTAATAAAAGTATTCTGTATAAATTCGGTGCATCTGTAGTGCTGTTTTTTTTATTGACCGAATTTTTTAGCAGGATTTGCGTTCCTTTCCGGAGCACCTCAGACCTCACCTGGTTTTGGTGGTGTTTGTGTTGCTTAGTCTGTTTTTTCTAGATAGTATTTTTGTATACTGTTGTTTGTTTTTTCATTTTGTTTTTGTTTTTTGACATTGCTTTGTCGTTTTGTTTCAGAATAGTGAGATCGAATTCCCTTTCAAATCTCACGCCTTTCTTTCTTTCATGTTCTTTATATAAATTCTCAATTTATCAATGGAGAGGATAAGTCAAAATGCGTATTTTGTCAATCAAAAAGTACTAAATACTGAGCTAGCGATACTCTCGGGCAAAGTTCCACTGTTACTGGTATCGACGCAATGCTAGATAATACAAAAAAAAAAAGAATGAAGTTTTAATTCCTTGTGCGTTAGTGTTTATTTTTTCTTGATTTTGTTATATGGCAATGTATTGAAGAAGTTATTGTACAGTGGGTTTCGCTAGACTTTATCGAAATTAAATGTGTTGACAAAAAACGGGATATTTTTCTGTGTCTATTTGGAGAATCTAAATTTCATAGATTATGTGGACATCTTGAATATGTAAAGAATCGATTGTAACCAAAAATACAAAGATTATACAGGAGGGATTGGTAAAATAGTATCATAAGAAAATTTCAATTCATGATTTAACAATTAGAGCATCTCAATATATATATATATCGCATACCACGTATCACAAATTTATAAGAAATGACAGATTAATTTCAGGAACGGAAAAAATCATATGAATGGCGACCGACATGGTTTATAATTTCTACTTAACCTAACCTAATATATTTTTACAAATATATTCAAAATGTTGCTAATATTAGTGTGTGTTGATCTAAAGAAATACAAAACAAATGATTATCGAATTCAATGTAAAATTAGAAAAGGTAGACTAAGAGAATAAGGCAAAAATTACTTCCCTTGTAAAAAAAGGTATAGAACAAGGATGTCTTTTCTATTTTCCTCTCATTTTCTCTGTAAAATTTAACGTGCAACAAAATATTAACCTTCAACAATTTCAATACTGAGCTAAAAATGAACCACAAATTATATATTTTTAATTCAACCATGAAGATCAGGAGTTGATCAATTCATAAAAATAACGACTACATTCAAAAGTTAAATAACAAAACATCTTTGGTATGCCATTATGAATTAATATTTGACAGGTAATCATCTGTAATTGTAAGCTTTTTAAATAACTGTATACGCCCAGAGCAGTTAATGGATTCTTCTTCCCCCGGAAAAGTACAGTCCATACAGGGGAATATGTTCGTACCGTTGACTTTAGTTACTCGATGCGAGGAAAACATACTGGAAAGCGTGCATATATGTACTGCTCCTCGATACAACCCTTGTTTGAATGATTCAATCAATGGCTGTGCAGGTTACTATGGACGTTGGTAGTCCATTCCAGATTCTGATCATGTCAGGAAAGATTGTATGCCTTTAAAAGTCAGTCCTTGTAAATGGTACCAGGAATCTGTTATGATTTCCCCGAGAGTTGGACGTTAGTGTCATAAGATGATGCAATGATTGAATTTTGGTTGATGAAATGCATTGATTTGGTTAGCCTTCTTTATGATGTTGCTTATGTATTGGTTCCAGTTGGGGTTTTGAGTATAGTGTCCCCAGAATTTTGTCTTCGTCCACATGATCATGTATTTTATAGACGAAACGCGCGTCTGGCGTATAAAATTATAATCCTGGTACTTTTGATAACTAATTATAATTCGCTGATATTTTTTTTCTTAAAGTGGTAACCCTACGCATCTGGGGATGGAATTTCATCCGCTAGACTGCTACACACTGTTGTAATCCGCCAAGTTTTCAAAAGCTCGTCAGTATCGTATATGTTTTTATTAGATGGTAAAATATACAAACATCTTCAAATAGCCTGATGTTAAATCGCCACTTTCTAAAATAATCGCCCCACTCTCTTAAGAAGTGTAAAATCCCATTGAACCACCAGTCTGACAACTGACTTATCTACGAAAAGGGTTAAAACCTCACTGAATAAAGGTCTGTCAACTCGCCCCACTTATGAAACTATGTTGCTTACTTTCAGTATGTTTTATTACTGATAGTTGGTGTCCGGTCGTCCTGGTGTAGGGGTATGTGTCGTGGGTTGATATGCTAAAGGTCTTGAGTTCGAATCCCAGCTCGATTTTTTTCTACATAAATTTTGATGGATAGTCTTTTCCGTATAAATAAATCTAAGTTTTATAGTGGATTTGACATTTCCAACAAAATGTTACAGAACAAAGGAAAGCATGCAAAACAAATAAACTCAAGCTGGGGTTGATCTGGCAGGAGTGATCTGAGCGGGATCACCCCTTGCCAGATCCCGGGTAGAATATAGGAGCTGGGATGTAATCCCATGAATGACGTAAATGTACCTAGCGGGCACGTTGATTTTTCGATCAGTAATGCAATGCGAAGTGCTCGTGTGTTAGATCCATTAAATAACAATGATGTAACAGTAATTGTAAAGAATGTTCCTTTTAACGAGGATGCAAACTTATTGGAAAAAGTAACAGAAATAATTCCATGTCTTGGGGGGAATATTTCTTCAAATGTAAAAGTGGCAGCAACCCTTCACTTAAAAGCAAGAATTCATAATAAACCGGGGCTAGTTAAAGTGTTTCCAAAATGCTGAACAAAAAAATGTGACACTTCGTAATAAGCACAAACTGAAAATTAGTTAGAATCACTGTCGAGTGTTCATAAAGGGAGCAAAATCATACATAGAAAGACTATTAGAAACAAATGCTAGAACAATTTTTCGAGAACTTCCACATGGAAAATCTTAAGTATTGCAATGTGCATTGTGTTTCAATGTAATATCAGTATTTAGTTCTATTATAATCTTAAATCAATCCTAATTCTATCTTATTTTTGAGATATAATTTTTCAAATGTGACGTCATTTTTGTGCTTTTTCAGAAATTCAAATGTGACGTAATTTTTGGGCCTTTTCACCACTTCGTATGTGACGTCATTTTTATGATTTTTTGAGTTGAGGCCTGGACTAAGTCGGGTGTGTCTATTTTCTGTGTTGGTCTTTGTATTATGTATTCGGGTTTTGTTTTCTGTAATTAGTTAAGACTTCAGTTTTATCATGTATATCTTTGATATTCATTTGTAAAATTTACTGTTTGCAATAGCATAAATTGTTCTAAATAATAAGAATGTTCTTATCACAAGCAGAAAACCCTAGCCGTATTTGGCACAACCTTTTTCAACTTTTGATCCTCAGTGCTGTACAACATTGTACTTTTTTTTACTTTCGAACTTTTATATCTGGGCGTCACAGGTAAGTCTTGTGTGGACGAGGCGCGTTTATTTGCGTATTGAATTTCAAACCTGATGCCTTTTGTTATCTATTATTCATGTGTTTCTTTGCATAATACGTTCTCCTATTTATTTGTATTGTAGTCCTGTAATATTATGTTGTCATTTTAATGTTAAATTTAACATTGCCATTAAAGTGCGAGGTTTGGCATGCCACAAAACCAGGTTCAACCAACATTTTTTTTCCTTTAAAAATGTCCTGTACCAAGTCAGGAATATGGCCATTGTTATATTATAGTTCGTTTCTGTGTGTGTTACATTTTATCGTTGTGTTTCCGTTGTGTCGTTTGTTTTCTCTTATTTTTAGTGTGAATTCACATTACTATAAGACGTGTCACGGTACTTGTCTATCCCAAATTCATGTATTTGGTTTTGATGTTATATTTTTATTCTCATAGGATTTTGTCTAATGCTTAGTCCGTTTCTGTGTGTGTTACATTTTAATGTTGTGTCGTTGTTCTCCTCTTATATTTAATGCGTTTCGCTCAGTTTTAGTTAGTCACCCCGATTTTGTTTTTTGTCCATGGATTTATGAGTTTTGAACAGCGGTATGCTACTTTTGCCTTTATTATCAGGATATCAGGAAATAACCAAATCTTAAAGAAAACCACAGAAAATGAACAAATTGTTGACAATGCAGAAATGGAAACACAACAGGAATCCGCTAAAGACACATCCCGGCTGAAAGGAACTGTACGTTTAGGACATTTGAATGTTTTCGGTTGGACCTAAAATAATGATTTACTACAGAAAGGAATTGTTGAAAACATTAAAGTGGATATACTTAGCATATGTGAGACGCACTTGAAAGAAAATAATAAAATTGCAGTAGACGTTTATACATGAAAAGGAAATAATAGAAATAAAATACATCGCAATGCGCCGAAAGCGTCAGGCGGAGTTGGACTAGTAATTAAACAATGGATACTTGAGGAATTCAAATATGAAACAATAGATATGTATTACGAAGGAATACTCTGTGCTAAATTTACGTCAACAAATACAAACTATAGCTTTCTTTTACTTTCTTGTGAACTACCATTAGAAAATTCCGTCTGGGGAAGGGACTCGCAGGGATTTTTCGCTCAAATTCTATCTAACATTTACGTACATTATAGCTGTGATGCTATATTTGTTTGTGGTGACTTTAACTCGAGAAAAGGAAACTTGAACGACTTTACCGAATTTGATAATGTACCCACCCATTTCTCCCTTGACGGCAGCACTAATCAACACGGAAAGGCATTCTTGGAATTTTTAAATGAATCAAAAATGTGTGTATAATATAATACAGAATCGATGTTCAAAAAGATAATTTCACTTATATATCAGGAAGAGGAAAATCAGTGGTGGATTACATATGTGTTCAGCATGATGACTCACAAGTTCCAAAGTAGTGTGTCGAAAATAAACGTTGCAAACTAAAGTCAATTCCTAATGATTTATTTGCGTCGGATTTATCTAAAATTGCACTACAATCAATTATAACGCGAATAGAAAGAACAATGGAAACCCAAACAAACATAGACGAAATATATTCCGAACTTTGCGATGTCATAATCGATGAGATGAACAATAAAATTACACGTTTTAGTACAAGCACCAATTCCAGAAAACGCCTTAAAATGAATAAACCTTTTTGGAACGACGAACTTAGATTATTGAATGACATGCATACCAAGGAAAATCTGTATTTAAAAAGGTAAAATCTTGCGTTAAATCAAAACTACGACAAGATTTCAAATCCGCACACACAATATTCAACCGTAAACTACGAAAATGTAAAAGACAACATCGACAATCGTTTTGTTATGATATCGAAATCATGACTACGAAAAAAACAAATGAATTCTGCGAAAAAAATTAAAAGGCTAGGACCACGAATGGAATTATAATAGGTGAAATTTTGATTGATGAAACTAGTGTTCTTGATAAATGGAAATTCGAATTTGAACACTTGTATAATAATGATAAATTGGGAGAGGATTTCAGCAGTGAATTTTATAGGTATACATTATCTCATAAAACAGTTTTAGTTTCAGAAAAAAAGGGAGAAGGTTTGGTACCATTAAAACGTTTAATCCCGGTGCAAAATGTTTGCACCTGTCCTAAGTCAGGAATCTGATGTACAGTAGTTGTCGTTTGTTTATGTAACTTATACGTGTTTCTCGTTTCTCGTTTTTTATATAGATTAGACCGTTGGTTTTCCTGTTTGAATGGTTTTACACTAGTAATTTTGGGGCCCTTTACAGCTTTTTGTTCGGTGTGAGCCAAGGCTCCGTGTTGAAGGCCTACATTGACATATAATGGTTTACTTTTATAAATTGTTATTTGGATGGAGAGTTGTCTCATTGGCACTCACACCACATCTTCCTATATCTATTAGAGGATAAAAAATCGGATCCCTTATACAATGACAACGAAGAATCAAATGGTAACCTAACACTTAAGGAAATAGAAACTGTAATCAAAAGTGCGAAAAATGGAAAATAAGTAGGGATTGATCAGATACAGTACGAAGTTTTTAAATTTCCAAATGGCTTTCAAGTTATTCGCTCTCTCTTTCAACTGATTTTTGACACCAGTTGTATACCGTAAAATCTTGAAGAAAGCAGTTATTTTTCCGATATTGAAGGATCGATTATCTGACCATCGTATCTGCTCAATTTTCGGGGAATAAGCTTATTTTCTTGTATGTCTAAGCTGTACAGTGCCTTCATAAATAACCGACTATCAACCTTTCTAGACGAAAATGAGGTCCTTGCTGATGAGCAAAATGGATTCAGGAGACACCGTCCTTGCGAAGACCACGACTTTTCTCTTAGTAGTATGATTCGGAAAACGCTAATGTATTTGCAACATTTGTGGACTTAAAGAAAGCTTTTGACTTTGTGGACCGAGATATGTTACTTTATAAGCTTTTACTGAATAATATCGACGGCAAAATGTATAATTTTATCAAAAATATTTATTCCAACACAACAGCTAGTATTCGTGTCAATCAGAAGATGTCGGATTGGTTTGTTTGTTGTTTGTAATTCTGGTGTTAAACAGGGAGACAACTTTGTTCTCAATTTTCATAAATGACCTTGTGCAAAAAGTGAACAATTTAGATCTTGGTATAATTTAAGATCGACGACACCAAACTGTCCATGTTATTGTACGCAGATGACATTGTATTATTAGCATACAACGAAACGGATATACAAAATATATGAAAAAACTACATGGCTGGTGTAAACGCTGGCGAGTTCTGAAAAATACAGATGAATCCAAAGTAGTGCATTTTAGATCAGGCAGATGACAGCGTACATCTTTCCAGTTCAAATTGTAAACAATGAATAGAGGTTACAAGTCATCACAAATACTTCGGAGTACTTTTCAACGATAAAAAAGACTTTGCATCAGACGCAGAAAATCTCGCAAAAGGTGGTGGACGTGCTCTAGGAGCCATTATCTCAAAACTTTACAATCTGACGGAATTTGGATTTAAGACATATGAGAAGCTGTATAATTATTGTGCAGTACCAGTACAAGATTATCACTCCTCAGTTTGGGATACAAAGACTTCTCATGCATCGATAATATACAAAACAAAGCAATTAGATAAAAATTTGCACCAAAACTAGCAATAAAGGGGGATATCGGATAGCTACCTTCTAAATAACGGTGATGGCTCAACATGATAAGTTACTGGAATAGAATGTTGATTGAAAATGGATAATTCTAGGGTTTCAAAACGTATCTTTCAATGGGACTATATCATATGCTCAAATAACTGGTCGACAGAAATGAAAACTACAATGACAAACATTAGAGATATGGAATCTTCAGAATATGGAGAGTTGTGATACTACTTGAACATCATAGTCTTGATTTGTTTAAAATCTAAGAAAAATATCCAAAACTGCGAACATACAAAACTTTCAAACATAATTTTTCTGCTGAAGCATACGTGAACCTGAACCTTAACCTACAACGCACCAAACGGTCGATGTTGGCTCGATTTAGATGCGGCATTCTACGTCAAAGAATTGAAACAGGACGGTTTAGTGGCGAAACTGGGGACAGTAGACTTTGTAAAATGTATAGCAAAAATGAAATTTAAAAGTGAAATTCATTTCCTTGGTAACTGTGATCTGTATAATGAACTTCGAAATGAACTTTCCTCAACCATACCAGGCAAAGAAACATTTTTATCACTGCCAAACTGTGAACAATTAATAAAATTTCTTAATTTATTTTCCAAGAAGAACAGCTAAATATATATTTTACAATCATTTACAAAATGCAGACAATTCCTTTAGACTCTAATATGAAATAATTTTAAGATTTATATTTTTAAGGCACTTATAGATCCAATGGGCTGGGTGTACAAACATTGTATTGACTAATATTATTATTATACTGTATATATATACAATGTCACTATAATAAACTAATTCGTATTCGTATTCGTATTCCATTGAACTACAGATAAAGGGCTCAACAGATACAGTTAAGTACGCCACATATCTTGACTTACATATAAAAATTAACGATTAGGGTCGGTTGAAAACAAAATTTTACGACAAAAGAGATGATTTCAGCTTTCATATTTTAAACTTTTCATTTCTATATAGCAACGGACACCATATCGATTTAGTTGACCATTGTAGAATATCCGTTTCGCAGATAATATTGGATATGTTCCTTATGTTGTAAATACAGGCCGTTCCCATATCAAGAATGTGACCTACCAAATTAGACTATTTACCGGGTGTGTAGTAATATGAGAAACACGACGGGTGTCTCATGTTGAGCAAGATCTGCTTACCATTCCGGAGTACTTGATATCATTCCCAATTTTTGGTAGGGTTCGTGTTGCTTAGTCTTTAGTTTTCTTTGTTGTGACTTGTGTAATATTATTTGTTCCCATTATTCATGTAAATTTTACAGAAAATGAAACTTCACTAGTCAGCAGTTATTTCAGCCGATCCAGTGGTTGTAAAATTAATATAAACATAACGTTATCACCGTTTTGCAATATGTTCAATATTCCAATACTATAAATGATCCGAAGTTAAAACCTTAAATTGGTATTATTTTGTATTTATCATTACGTTAGTATGTTAAGTTATCAAGCCTCACCATTACAAATGATTACTTTTTTAAAAGGTAAATGAACAGATTTAAACTAATGGTGCATATAATTTGAAGCTATTGTAACCTGGAGTTAGTCAGTTTTTAAATTTTCTATAATTAAGAGGGTTTTCAAAACAAATTCCTCAATAATCGGTTCATAATAAACTCATCATAGATACTCGGACTAAATTTTGTAAATACGCCAGACGCGCGTTTCGTCTACAAAAGACTCAACAGTGACGCTCGAATCCAAAAAAGTTAAAAAGGCCAAATAAAGTACGAAGTTGAAGAGCATTGAGGACCAAAATTCCTAAAGTTTTGCCAAATACAGCTAAGATAATCTATGCCTGAGGTAGAAAAACCTTAGTATTTCAAAAAATTCAAAATTTTGTAAGCAGTTAATTTATAAATATAACCATATCAATGATCAATCATGTGCTGACTACTGGGCTTGTGATACCCTCGGGGAAATAAATCTCCACCAGCAGTGGCATCGACCCAGTGGTTG
The DNA here is from genome assembly GCF_963676685.1 of Mytilus edulis. Lineage (NCBI taxonomy): Eukaryota > Metazoa > Mollusca > Bivalvia > Mytilida > Mytilidae > Mytilus > Mytilus edulis. Next base: position 21,628,980 of record NC_092344.1, read on the forward strand.
TAAATAAACTCATCATAGGTACCAGGACAAAATTTGGTAAATACGCCAGACGCGTTTCGTCTACAAGACGACTCATCAGTGACGCTCGAATCCAAAAAAGTTAAAAAGGCCAAATAAAGTACGAAGTTGAAGAGCATTGAGGACAAAAATTCCTAAAAGTTTTGCCAAATACAGCTAAGATGATCTATGCCTGAGGTAGAAAAACCTTAGTATTTCAAAAAATTCAAAATTTTATAAACAGTTAATTTATAAATATAACCATATCAATGATAATTCATGTCAGTACAAAAAGTGCTGACTACTGGGCTTGTAAAACCCTCGGGGAAATAAATCTCCACCAGCAGTGGTATCGACCCAGTGGTTGTAAATAACTCATCATAGATACCAGGACTATTAACATAGATTATGTAGGTGGTAGATATCAGTAATGTATCATGGAGGATAAACATTTATAGATAACAGAAGTTTGACATAGTATTTTTAATCAAATTCTACAACTGGTATTTGATATCATTAGTTTCTTTACCAATGTTATTTGTACAATTTTGACAACCGAAAAGCTGCTTTTGTAGTGTTCCATTCACCAAAAGAAACACAAGTACTAAAGCATTCGTGTGCCCCATCTAAAAGACCTATCATCTCATAGGCTATTCCAAGACAAAGGAAACAAGATGTCATTTGAACTCTTCCAACTAGATTATACCTGTAATAACCGTAAGTGTTCTGTTCTAGACATCTCAATGACTCTATACACGACTTAAAGTCTCCTAAATGATAGTTAGACAAAAACTTTAAAAAATATGCCAAAATGATTATATCCAAAACAAATATATTGTTCGATACTTCAATTTCCAGTTCATCTGGTATCAATCTAGATCCATGTTCAAAAATTATGACGCAATTCGTTAATAATTTCAAAATAAACATAGCCGATATTTTATTAAATTCGGGCTTAAGTGAAGTTTTTAGAGCGGATGCTTCTGTCTTTACTGCACGTGATAGAACATATGATACTTGTTCTAATACAAATTGATACCTCTTGTGGCGGTAGAATAAAGTTGCTAGAAAAATCATTTCTGCTTCAGGACAGTTATCACGTTTAGATATGTTTAGTAAACGTAACTGTTGTTGTTTAAAACGTTTATATTGTAGTTTATTATTGAAATAATCCATTTTGTCCCGCTGCACTTTTAAATTATTTGATTTATTCCAAAGAAACATAATAATCTTCAATGCAAGTTTTATCCCACTGTACTGAGATATTTTGTTCGTCATCACAAGACAGCTTTCATTTTTCTCCAAATAATCTGCCATTAAGTAAATCATTTTCCGAATCATAATATGAATTTCTTCAGAATTATGTTTAGATTTATATAGTGTATGAAAACCCCCACTAAATGTTCCAGAAACGCGAAAACATTGCAAACCGTGATGACGCACTTCTGTCAGAAGTTCGATCATTTTGATTTGATCATTTCTTTTAAATCTGCTTTCAAAGAAATTGTTTTGGGTTATAAAATAGTGTACCAGGATGGAATGCTGTACACAGTATAACAGTCTGCAGATGCATGCTCTGAAGCACAATACTATATTTCCAGGTTTCCACACGTCTTGATCTGACTCCTCATACAGCCAGAATAACAAAGTTTTTAGAAAATAAGAGCATAATAAACCCTTTAACGATTCCCTTTTATCAATAACATCTTTAAGGAGTAGTTTCATTAGTCCATAGCACAATAATTGAGTATGATTGAAAGAGTATATCAGTAATTTTTCAGCAACAGAAAACGATATTCTCCACTCGATATCTTCATTAATCGATCCTGTGCAACCTATCGGCACAAATAATACGCCAGAACTCACAATTTTTAATACTAATTGAGTTGACGGCCAATGACTTATTCGTGGTCTTGACATCCATGGCCGAGCTTGAGGAGGCCAATCTTTACATCTAAAGCTATATGCAACATCCAATTTATCGTCTTCTGTGGTCAAACACGGTCCATGAATTTTTAAACGAATTCCAAGAAATGACATTCCCCCATGTGGAATAAGTTTTATTAGTTGACTAGAAAAAAATATACCTTGACCTCTAAATACAAGAAACAAATGATCTTTTGGAAAAGGTACATGTTTTGGCACCCGAAGTAACGCATAACATGGTTTTGTATTATCAGTATCCATTATCAATGTTTTAACGTTGTATTCTTCAGCAACATTTTTGGCATCGCGTTCATTTATACATACAACTGTGTCATTGAACACACACATGATATCTATGTCACTTCCTATCATATCCAAACCCTCAACTGCACTTCCACTACTAACCTGAGTGTATAATTTGTCCCGTGTAAATGTGATATCGAACAAAGTGAAGAGATTACGCCTTAAACGTACCATTTCAACAGTACCAAACTTCTGACACACATAATTGTAAGAATCCAAAGACTCATTGCTCCTTGTTGACATGCTGAATCCTTTAAATTCTGAAAAATTGCAAAAATATTTATCAATAGAAATTACTTCATAACTTCAGGAAGAAAAAAGAGAAGACCATAAAAGAGGGACGAAATATACCAAAGGGACAGTCAAACTCATAAATCTAAAACAAACTGACAACGCCATGGCTAAAGAGGAAAAAGACAAACAGAAAAAACAATAGTACATATGACACAACATAGAAAACTAAAGAATAAACAACACGAACCCCACCAAGAACTAGGGGTGATCTCAGGTGCTCAGGAAGGGTAAGCAGATCCTGCTCCACATGTGGCACCCGTCGTGTTGCTTATGTGATTACAAATCCGGTAAATAGTCTAATTCGGTAGGTCACATTCATGAAAGGGAAGGGGATTGTAGTTACGACGTAAGGTACATATCCGATATCATTTGTGAAACGGTTATTCCATAACGGTCAACCAACTCGTGATGGCGTCCGTAAAATTTATGAAGGGATGATTTCAACTTCACCATTTGGAACTCTTGTTTTAATAGCTTTCTTGTGAGCAGTAACCCTCTATCAAGAAAATCATGATAAGAAATGCAAGCACGGGAATATCGTATCAATTGGGAGATATATACCCCGTATTCAGGTGCTGCTGGAATGTTGCTACTTAGAAATGGAAAGTTCACAATTGGAAAGCTGAAATCATCTCTTTTGTCGTAAAGTTTTGTTTTCATAAAACGTTATTAATGAATCGATAGCCAATATCAACAAACGGAGTTAATATAAAATAACTGTCATACTCTTGACTTCTAGTTATTATGTACAGTAGAATAAGTGTGTCCAGGACTTTGTTTCCCTTTGTAATCAAGTCCATGCCAATGAATATAAAAGTTTAGGATAGATTTTACTAGGAAATTTTTATTAGAATTTTCCCTGGTAAACTACAAATTTGTTTCGAACACTTCTGAGAATGACCGACACATAATTTATTTGAATAATAGAGAAACCTTTTATGAATTTCCTAGTTACGTTTTTTTCTAGATATAAAAGCCTAATTCTTATGACGTTTTCAAATTAATTAAAATTTATGATTCCATAGTATCATACTAAAAGACACACATTTTTTTATTCATAAACATGATGAAAGTCTGTAACATTAGTTTTCCTAGGAAAATAAGTCCAGTTTAATAATAAAAAAAATACCAGTCTTTTAATAGAATAATGATAATGAAATTTATGTACAACTGTTAAAAAATATATTACTTCTTTTAATACACAGAATTCTTCCTAGTAAATTTAGGGCATGGACATGTAGTAGATAATTACTGACAGCAGACCAAAAATACTACCAGTAATAATTTCTGTAACCATGGACTGTTTATACAAGCAATTTGTGTCGGCCCGGACACATTTTACCAGGACTATTAAATCTCTTCGACATTTTCAAAAGAAGATTATTGAATAACCTGGTTTATTTATAACCATCCAAGTCTCCTTTTTGTAAGACAAGTCTTTTTTTTTTGGTTCCGTTATATTAACAAAATTGGCTGAGCAATCCAAAAATACATACAATGTTATTCGTTCAGGAAAACAGAAATGGGGATCCACGATATGTTTAATTAACAACTGTTAGAAATGTTGTTATAATTACTCCTAGCTTTGACATGGTTTAAATTGTCAAGGGTAAATTCTGTGGCGCACTATCATTCTTTGCTTATAGTTTTAATGATAATTTTGGCATTATATACTTGATTATTTTATGCGGACTATGGATAGCACAGCTGTGACTTGTGAACTATTGCTGATTGGATCACTCTTCAGTACCGCAGCTATGATACTAGTACAGGTGTTAAGCCAAAGATAGGATTTTGAAGGTAAATATAATATGACTGTTCATAGACCTCATTGCGAACGCCAAAACCTACCCATACCTTGTAACAGCACAACATATAAACACCCTATAAAATTCAGATGAAAAGAACCGAACTCATGAGATCGATATAAAGTAAGTAAAGAAAACACAGAACGAATTGGGTAATAATTATTAGAATTTTGTTTATTTATAAAACCCCACACACATAAAACACTGAAAAAATAGTTGAGAGTACTCGCAGTTACTGAAACCTTGTTCAAAGCCAATAACAACTAAGAATAAAAACATTGTTTATGAAACTACAACATTGTTCCCTTTACAAGTTCTGCGTCCATTTAATGGTGTTTAATACATTGTAAGTGACATCTGCTAATCTTCGGGGAATCCGACACTTTCAGCGTATGGTCAATTCTTATTGGATATTATACTTATCTCGATACATTGATTTCAAGAATAAATCCATATTCTGAAACAATAAAAATAAATTTCGATACATGCTCCAATGCTCTTTTATCCATTTCCATTTTTTTCTTTCTATCTTCTATCATTTTATTCCTATGTGGTCTCTTTAAAAGCAATGTTTATTCTTATATATTAATAAGATTAAGTTCAGATCTAAACATAGATGAAAAACAAACCAACCTCTTTCTGTTTGTTACATTATGAATTATATGGACATTCTTCTTCCGAGTTTCTGAAAGTCTGAAGAAAAAAAATCTTGCAGTTATTTAAATAACAAAACTATCAAAGGAAACTAAACCTTTTTTACCCAAACAATGTCCGAAACATTATTCATAAAGAAACCGAACTGTGCAAACCTTAATAGTTTCCGTATAAGTCTTTAAGAATCAGTTGCGGAAATCATTCTGTAACTTAAAAGGGGCACTAGCTACGAGATATATAAAAAATCTAAAGTATGATTGTTTTTGTTCAATCATTAATGAAAGTGAAAAATGGTTCAATTTTGTCAAATTAAGCTAATAAAATTGATACTGAATTATTCACTTGCAATTGAATAACTCGACCTCATTAAACCTGTATTCATGTGAACTCCAATTTAACCCCGTAGAAAGAGATAGAATAACGCATGCATTGTCCGTGTACGGTTATTTAAAGGAAAAGAATGTCAACATTAAAAATGAAACAAAGGTTAATAATTTGATTGACTGATTCGATCCACAAAAGATAATTCTTATTTAAATTTATGTTTATCGTCGTGATAAACATAAATTTTTAATCTATAATACAAAATTTAGTAGACCTTAAAAAAATCCAACTGCACGAGTTGCTTAATCTATTTATATCTATGTTTATGTTTACTTCGCTTATATGGTCATAGAAGGTCAACTCGAAATTTAATTAGATTGCGTCATTGCTAAAATTCACACGAAAAGAAGCTTAATCTTATTGAGACCATGGCCTATAAATTGTTTATTTTATACTTTTCATAGTTTGGAAAAATCTTTTACATTGCTATTAATAAAATATGAGAATTTGAGTCAAATTGATGAACATGAATTTGGCAGCTAGTTCTCCTTTAATAAGTACGTATGAACATATTTTAAGTGCGTAAAATAGGGTTATACGGGCATTCAAATTTTCATTTCACCAATTATATATAAGTGTAACTCTGGGATTTGAGAAAACTATCAACTTAAACTCAATGAATTTTTGTTTTGAAACTTCCGCACTCAATTAACTACACTAATTTGTACCTTTCATGTTCATTTTAAATCCTTTTTGTCTAAAATTTGGTATATTTTTCTGTATAACCCACTGAAGTTTTGATTTCTTGATAATCTAAAAGGGTAACATATTCTTCCCATTTCTGTTTAAAGTCTAAAATTGAGAAAGGAAAAAAACAACCCGACCATAGAGCAGACAACAGCCGAAAGCCACCGATAGGTATTCAATGTAGCGAGAATCTCCCGCATCAAAATAAAATGATATACAGATCTTTTTTTTTGGTACCATATGATATGTTATTTAAATAACAAAACTATCAAAGGAAACTAAACCTTTTTTACCCAAACAATGTCCGAAACATTATTCATAAAGAAACCGAACTGTGCAAACCTTAATAGTTTCCGTATAAGTCTTTAAGAATCAGTTGCGGAAATCATTCTGTAACATAAAAGGGGCACTAGCTACGAGATATATAAAAAATCTAAAGTATGATTGTTTTTGTTCAATCATTAATGAAAGTGAAAAATGGTTCAATTTTGTCAAATTAAGCTAATAAAAATTGATACTGAATTATTCACTTGCAATTGAATAACTCGACCTCATTAAACCTGTATTCATGTGAACTCCTATTTAACCCCGTAGAAAGAGATAGAATAACGCATGCATTGTCCGTGTACGGTTATTTAAAGGAAAAGAATGTCAACATTAAAAATAAAACAAAGGTTAATAATTTGATTGACTGATTCGATCCACAAAAGATAATTCTTATTTAAATTTATGTTTATCGTCGTGATAAACATAAATTTTAAATCTATAATACAATATTTATAGTGTGTGATAACATTGTGTGAGGGAATTCGACGTTTGATGTACCACTGTTCACTCCAGTGCAATTTATGACAATACCACTGCATCAATCAGAATTATTTTTTTGCAGTGTTTTAAGAAATGATTTTGCTTTGTTGTCGCGTATTATTTGTGAAACATTCAATGTTTTAAAAAGGCGAATTTTCTTTATAAAGTCAATGATTATGTTGACTTTTGAAAGCCAAACTTTCTACAGCCTTAAATACGCTAATGAAAGATCCAAAAACTATACCAATACATAACGACATGTTTATGAAATTATAACAAATCTATTGGTTAACAAATTTTTACTCGTTATTGCAAAATAATGAACTTAATATATCTGACATTTTCTCCCTACCCAGTTTACCCCTATACATTTTTATGATGTGGACTGGTCATTGTTATTGAATGGTAGGCAATTTGATTGGATTAAGTTGTTATTAGTTTACCTTCAAACTTGTTAATGCTTTTCATACACGACTATTGATTAATTAGAACGTGCATGAAATTGTACGGTAACTAAAATGACCTTCAAACTGGACACTGGACGAGTCAATATTATGTTTTATCAATGAAAGTTAAGGTATGAAAGGTAAGAATTGCCACTTATTCGATTTTCACAAAATTTTCGGAATATACAGTTGAAAGGTTATGTTTTAAAAGCCTATTGTGAAGAGCAAAGAGAAAGTTTACAAATAATACGTTTTGTTCCATTAAACAAGTCATTTTCGTAAGAGAAATACCGAAATATATTTTACGCACGACTACGGCAGGTAAAATTATTATTTATCATAATAAAAAAAAAGCATTTTTCAGTCTCATTGGAATATGTTGATTACAATTAATCCCAAACTTAAGAAGTAAGTAGCTAAAGTCAAAATATGTCCGATCTGCCTATTTCTGCACATCAAAAGTCAATACGATCGTTTTAAAGTCAATTTCGTCTACCTCACAAAATCTTGTTAGGCACTATAGTAGACCTTTAAAAAATCCAACTGCACGAGTTGCTTAATCTATTTATATCTATGTTTATGTTTACATCGCTTATATGGTCATAGAAGGTCAACTCGAAATTTAATTAGATTGCGTCATTGCTAAAATTCACACGAAAAGAAGCTTAATCTTATTCAGACCATGGCCTATAAACTGTTTATTTTATACTTTTCATAGTTTGGAAAAATCTTTTACATTGTTATTAATAAAATATGAGAATTTGAGTCAAATTGATGAACATGAATTTGGCAGCTAGTTCTCCTTTAATAAGTACGTATGAACATATTTTAAGTGCGTAAAATAGGGTTATACGGGCATCTAAATTTTCATTTCACTTATTATATATAAGTGTAACTCTGGGATTTGAGAAAACTATCAACTAAAACTCAATGAATTTTTGTTTTGAAACTTCCGCACTCAATTAACTACACTAATTTGTACCTTTCATGTTCATTTTAAATCCTTTTTGTCTAAAATTTGGTATATTTTTCTGTTTAACCCACAGAAGTTTTGATTTCTTGATAATTTAAAAGGGTAACATATTGTTCCCATTTCTGTTTAAGGTCTAAAATTGAGAATGGAAAAAAACAACCCGACCATAGAGCAGACAACAGCCGAAGGCCACCGATAGGTATTCAATGTAGCGAGAATCTCCCGCATCAAAATAAAATGATATACAGACCTTTTTTTTTTGTTGTACCATATGATAAAGTAACAACTACAAATGGTAATAAATAAAATTTGTAATGAAAAACAAATGTTTATTTTTTTTCTGAAATTTTTATACCCTCGAGCCTCCTTAATGCAAATATAAAACCTTTCTAGACATTTGCGGAAACTGGCATACACATATCATCGTGTAATGTGTTTTCGTACTAATAACAATTTTCACTGCTTACGGTTTTCACTGTTGAGTTTTTATTCAGGTGATTACTCAAATTTAAAAAGCATGTCCTGTAGATTGATTTTAGGTATCTAGTTTTTTTGTCAAGCCTTACTACGATTTTTGACTGTTTCCGATTACTTTGCGATTTTTGTATGTAAAAAAAACGGCGTCATATGTTTTCGTATGAAATAAAAAATGAATCAGTACACGGACAGGAAATGACTATAAAATCCGGAAATCAATATTTTCTAAAGTCGTGGTTCTGGTGATCGCTTGAATCATAAAAAAGTTATTCAATACTTTTCAGAACTGAAAATAACTAGTAAATAGTTTTAGGTTGGTGTTTCATGTGCTGAAATTGTTAGATTTAGATTAATTTCAGATTGGCACCTGGTTTGTACAAAATACATTATTTTTTTCTAAAATAAAGTGCAGTTTTCAAAGTTTATGATTAAATATAAAAAGTTAAGACTGTTTTCATCTTCACATATCAAGGATGTATACAAAAAATTGTCAATAAAATATTGAATAATTAGATTTTGAACAACCATTTTGTATAAGCACCCTGTTAATTTCAACTCGCTGGTTTGTAATTAAAACGGCCAAAAAATACATGACAGTCACATGTCTTGAAGATCGAGTGTCTTGTAGGAAAAAAACATATCTGGACTTTATTTTAATCCTTCAGAATTTTTTCCACAACTATTCTAGTGATGCATATATTTGACATTAAATAAAAATGGCTAAATAGGTCAGTTTTATTAAATTTGATCTAACGTCTTTAAAAAGCGACGTTGAATATGTTTTAAATTTGTCAAGTTGTAAAGGTGATGTTGTTTTAAATATAGAAACCGTAAAACACGCCATAACGTACGCGTATGCAGTCGAAACCGACAAAATGTGGTTGATACGAAAACATATGGCATACGAAAACATATGACACGACGATACGATTAGGATTACAAATACACTTACAGGTAACATTTAAATCTTGGGCTTTCTCTAAGTGTACATGTAAATATAAACCGTCGATCCAAAACAATGTGACGATAGTGATGGTTTTTTTCTGTAGTTGAACATTTTTTTTCTAATATATTTATAGCAATGTGTAAATATTAATTATTGTATACGGTGTTATCCAGGTTAAAACTGCTGTAATTGTTTGAAGTATGATAGAATGAACAAACATTGTTTAAAAAAATAATTGAGAAATACAAAAATATCGCAATTGTCGTTGCGATAGCTAAATTGGGACAATTGCGGAAGGGGGGAGGGGAAGTCAGTAAGACTTTGTGTTAGAAAAGATGCAATCAACCGTGAAGCAAGTTGGCATGTTTATGCTAATACATACATTCTCGCTTTTATTTTTTTATAAAGAGAATGAGGAAATACAGCGGACGGGTGTTTTTTAAACTATTCATTCTTCATGAAATTTCACTTGCCGTTCTGTATTTTTTTTAAATCTTTTATTTTTCCTGAATTAGACAACCACATTTGTCTAAGTTTTTGGTTTCAATAGAAAAATCACAACACAACTGTTCGAAAAAAAAAGTTACCAACTAACTTCTTTATGTCGGAAATATAATTTAGACAATTTAGACTCAGTTGAAATGTAAGAGTAAGTGCATGCAAATAGTTTTTGCTATGTGTATTTTCAACAGTAACAAACAACAAATCACAATCTATGATGAGTTTATTCACAAACGAGTTCAAGATGGATTTCTTTTATCATAGTACAGCTCTTGGGGATCATCAAGTTTGGACTTTTTTTCCGCAGTATCGATAATTATCTCCCATGAACATGGAAGGAACTGTTATGCTCGAAACATGAGCTTTACTTTTAACCCCCCTGTTCTGAGACTGGAAATATTTTCGTGAGATTGTAATATAGAGTTACGACACAGCGGTAGATCCAGCATTTTTCTAAAGTGGACTCCAACCCAGGATATAAAGAGGGGGGTTTCTTACCATATGTAAGCATTGCTCGTCAAAAAGGAGGTGATCCAATCCCTGGAACATCCCGGGATCACTAACTTTTTACATTTAAAACACAAAGTTTATAAACAAATATATTCCTTGATAGGGATACAAAATGCGAAAGTTTATAAAAGAGGAATGAAAGATACCAAAGGGACAGTCAAACTCATAAATCTAAAACAAACTGACAACGTCATGGCCAAAAATGAAAAAAAACAAACAAATAACAGTACACACGACACAACCTAGAAAACTAAAGAATAAACAACACGCAACCCCACCAAAAAACTAGGGGTGATCTCAGGTGCTCCGGAAGGGTAAGCAGATCCTGCTCCACATGTGGCACCCGTCGTGTTGCTTATGGGATAACAAATCCGGTAAATAGTTTAATTCGGTAGGTCACATAAGGCGAGAAGAAATCGTTAAAAAATCACAATCTATTTAAGTCGACAAGACAACAGTTTCGCATACAAAGTTGTAATCGTGCATAAAAAAAACCGACATCATCATTACTATTTCGGTTTAACTGTCCTGCGGCGAGTGTAATCGTTATCATGTTATGTCACTTGCTTATCGCATTTCCCTAAGCTTTTCAAAGGCACAGATTGTAGAGTATGATTTGAACGATACTTTTGCTAATTTTCGTATACTAACTATTACATAAAAAGTACCCTGTTTCGCGGGGAAAGTGTATTGCTCCTGCTGATAATATATTTGAACATGACTCTATCCTCACCATGTACACCTTCCACGTTTTCGGTCCATATAAATCTTTGTCTTCAAATATTTGGTCCTGATTGTGAATCCAGAAAAGTGCCTCGGACACATGACATTTTAACGTGTTGATTTTAATTTTTTTTTATAGAAGACACCAGAGAATTTTTGTTGTTGTTGCTATTTTGTATCTGTTTTTTTTTTTTTTTTTTTTTTTTTTTTTTTGAGATGACCCCTTGTTTTTGTCACTTGTAATCGTAAGTCTAAAGTGTTATCCTAGGTATAGACTTAGTTTCCGCAAATGTCTAATAAGAAAGGAAATTAGTTTTCATATTGTAAACATTTTTATCAAAAGTCATGCAATTTATGCATTAATCTAACAAGTCATTATTTGTGAAGCACTTTTTCAGTCCAATCTGCATATCAAACTGATTAATAACCATTCTTCATTTCAGAATTCTACCATATAATGCATGTCTGGTATGTTTTGAAGATCAATTCCAATATCCAATACAATCCTATTTCAAAAAACGAATGTTTCAGCTTTTCATAAAATCCAACCACATGCATGGGATTTTGTAATTGCTATTTTCCAGGTCTGTTTGATTTAATGTCATAGATTTCAAAAATGTTTATCACAGATTTCCCTGATAAGAATGATTTGATGTCTTATGAACCGAATAGGTAAAAGAAAAGTTTAAAACTTAATGTTGGATCCTTGTTTCACTTGTCATTATGGTTAAAAAAAAAGAGGGACCCAAGGTACCAAAGGGACAGTCAAACTCATAAATCTAAAACACAAAACTGACAACGCTATGACTAAAAATGAAAAAGACAAAGAGACAAACAATAGTACACATGACACAACATAGAAAACTAAATAATAAACAAAACGAACCCCGCCAAAAACTAGGGGTGATCTCATGTGCCCCGGAAGGGAAAGCAGATCCTGCTCCACATGTGGCACCCGTCGTGTTGCTTATGTGATAACAAATCCGGTAAATAGTCTAATTAGGTAGGCCACATTCATGAAAGGGAAGGGGATTGTAGTAACGACGTAAGGAGCATATCCGATATCATTTGTGAAACGGTTATTCCATAACGGTCAACCAACTCGTGATGGCGTCCATAAAATTTACGAAGGGATGATTTCAACTTCACCATTTGGAACTCTTGGTTTAATAGCTTCCTTGTGAGCAGCAACCCTCTATCAAGAAAATCATGATAGGGAATACAAGCACAGGAATATCGTATCAATTGGGAGATATAAAAGTGTGATAGTCATTTTATTTCCTTAAAAAAAAGTCTTGGGATGTTGATTAGGATATGTGCTAAATACAATTCTGACCTTCTCTTTGTATCAATTGAAAACAGTATTTCAGTATTTGAATAATTGCAGTTTTTATGATGTGATTTTGTAAGAACGAGCAATGTTTTTTTCTTATGTTTTAATGATATTGTATTCCATTCAAAATCTCAAAAATTGAAGTAAACAATAAGAAACTTAGCTCGGATCTGTGTAACAGATTGAATTTGTTGTTATTATGGTCAATAATTGACAATACTTTGACAGCGTACATAATCAGTTATGTCATACAGGTTCAACTAGGATCTTTTACTTTTTACACCTTAGATACAACTAGGATCTTTTACTTTTTACACCTTAGATATATCTTAACACTAAGTCATGGAAAGTTATGCATTTCATAATTTCATAATATTTATTAGAGATTGCAAATATTGATTCAAATTGTCTGATAGTAAATAAATCAAGTTTCAATTTGCTTTCGAATAATGACAGCTCTGGTGTTTTGTTATCCATACAGCTTCCGTTAAGATGATAACCACTCTTGAATATTAAGTACATATACTTTTAACAAGTTTACAAACAATTGAAACCTCCGGGTATTTAATCATTTAACAAATGATTATTTCACGGATGTATAACACGTAATTAGTTTGTATCTAACTTTCAACAGACACTCTAATGAGAAAAGTAAGTAGCTATCTAAGTTTATCATGTATCTAACTTTCAACAGACACTCTAATGAGAAAAGTAAGTAGCTATCTAAGTTTATCATGTTTATTATCTAACTTTCAACAGACACTCTAATGAGAAAAGTAAGTAGCTATCTAAGTTTATCATGTTTATTATCTAACTTTCAACAGACACTCTAATGATAAAAGTAAGTAGCTATCTAAGTTTATCATGTTTATTATCTAACTTTCAACAGACACTCTAATGAGAAAAGTAAGTAGCTATCTAAGTTTATCAGGTTTATTATCTAACTTTCAACAGACACTCTAATGAGAAAAGTAAGTAGCTATCTAAGTTTATCATGTTTATTATCTAACTTTCAACAGACACTCTAATGAGAAAAGTAAGTAGCTATCTAAGTTTATCATGTTTATTATCTAACTTTCAACAGACACTCTAATGAGAAAAGTAAGTAGCTATCTAAGTTTATCATGTTTATTATCTAACTTTCAACAGACACTCTAATGAGAAAAGTAAGTAGCTATCTAAGTTTATCATGTTTATTATCTAACTTTCAACAGACACTCTAATGATAAAAGTAAGTAGCTATCTAAGTTTATCATGTTTATTATCTAACTTTCAACAGACACTCTAATGAGAAAAGTAAGTAGCTATCTAAGTTTATCATGTTTATTATCTAACTTTCAACAGACACTCTAATGAGAAAAGTAAGTAGCTATCTAAGTTTATCATGTTTATTATCTAACTTTCAACAGACACTCTAATGAGAAAAGTAAGTAGCTATCTAAGTTTATCATGTTTATTATCTAACTTTCAACAGACACTCTAATGAGAAAAGTAAGTAGCTATCTAAGTTTATCAGGTTTATTATCTAACTTTCAACAGACACTCTAATGATAAAAGTAAGTAGCTATCTAAGTTTATCATGTTTATTATCTAACTTTCAACAGACACTCTAATGATAAAAGTAAGTAGCTATCTAAGTTTATCATGTTTATTATCTAACTTTCAACAGACACTCTAATGATAAAAGTAAGTAGCTATCTAAGTTTATCATGTTTATTATCTAACTTTCAACAGACACTCTAATGAGAAAAGTAAGTAGCTATCTAAGTTTATCATGTTTATTATCTAACTTTCAACAGACACTCTAATGATAAAAGTAAGTAGCTATCTAAGTTTATCATGTTTATTATCTAACTTTCAACAGACACTCTAATGAGAAAAGTAAGTAGCTATCTAAGTTTATCAGGTTTATTATCTAACTTTCAACAGACACTCTAATGAGAAAAGTAAGTAGCTATCTAAGTTTATCATGTTTATTCGTCAATGTGTTTTAGTTGGGAATAGAGCACGTTTATCGGATGACTATGTTACCCATTTATATACTTTTCTTCTTTTTTTCCTCTCCCGTTTGGTGGAGGAAAATTTGTTACCGTCTATTTCATTATTTGGTTCGTCTTGCTTACTCTTTAGTTTTCTATGTTGTATTTTGTTAACTGTTGTTTATAGATATAGGAAGATGTGGTGTGAGTGCCAATGAGACAACTCTCCATCCAATTAACCATTTAAAAAAGTGAACCATTATTTGTTTTTCGTTTCTTGTCATGACATTGTCAGTTTGTTTTCGAATTCTGAGTTCTGACTATTCCTTTGATATCTCCCGCTTTTATGTAACTGGTTTAAACGTAGAATAAAATACCGATGCGAGTATGCACTAAAAAACCATTTTAAACCTTGAAATTTTTGTGAAAGAAGACGTCAATAAAAAATAAACGGCTAAACTTAGTTTTCTTGCACTCGTAATTTTGGTAAAAAGTAAAATCACCAACAATACTGAAATCCGAAGTTAATCAAAACGAAAAGTCCCTAATCAAATGGCAGAGTCAAAAGATAAAACACATCAAACGGTAATTTAGCACCTCCGATTATTCCGATCACTTGTTTTACATACAGTTAAGTTGACTGTTTTTTAGAAGACAAACGAAATAAATCATTTAGCGGCGCATTTTAAGTACAAAGATCAATAGCCAAATTTAAACAAATTAATTTGTGTCATCAACAATATTGTACCATCGTTGAAATGTGTTAATCAAATATGCTCAGGCTGCAATTTTTTTTAAAGCACAGTCAGAATATTATCTTTTTGGTTAAGCATATACAGTATGTTTGAGAACTTTATTGTGCTGATCAACGTTTTTTTTTTATTTTCCTACAATACTAGAACTCGGCATGACAACAATTTTTTTATTATGAGGAGGCTGACTTCATACAGGAACTTCTTAGGAAGAAAGATAAGAAGTTAGCAATATCCTTTAACTCTACTTTCCGCTATATAGATGACGTTCTTTCACTAAATAATTCAAAATTTGGTGACTATTTTGAACGCATCTATCCCATCGAACTAGAGATAAAGGATACAACAGATACAGTTAAGTCAGCCTCATATCTTGACTTACATCTAGAAATTGACAGTCGGGTCGGTTGAAAACATAACTTTACGACAAAAGAGATGATTTCCGCTTTCCAATTCAATTTTAGCTAGGCGTTGTCAGTTTATTTTCGATTTATGAGTTTGACTGTCCCTCTGGTATCTTTCGTCCCTCTTTTATAAGGATTAAAAGAATCCGGACTGGAGTTCTTATCCCCATATCAATTGACCAGATGAATTACCATTTTTTGGTGTTATTTTGAAATCATGAAAAGTAAAATAACGAATAGAAAACTTGGTACAGAAATTTCCTTATGCAGAAAACGGTGGATTAAACCAAAACCTGGATTTATAGTAGGTAAGACTCACCCTTGTATTACAGTCGAAAAGAATTCCATTATATTGATAACAATGTGTGATCAAAGCAAACAGACATGATACGTAAAAAGTCAAAATTGGGGTACAACCGTCTTCACTGTATAGTAGTACGATCTTAATCACTATAAAAATAGATAACTGTTCCAACAAAGAAACAAAATTGGACACATTTAAAAGATGAAAAAGAGAAAAGATCTTTTCTTAATCTTTCCTTTGCCAACAAAGGTCTCGATGGCGTCAACCTAGGCAATATCCTTCATCATAAATTAGTGCAATCGAAAATACCTCCTTATTTCAAAGACCAGTCTGTACCAATAATTTCTTATACCTATACCAAACCTATTGCAACTAAAATTTTCAATTACAAACGCGTTTTGCAGGATCTCGATATTGACGACTTCAGGTCTAAACCTCCTGATTGCACTTGTGCTAGTTCCAAATTCACATATAATCCTGCTGGCCACGTTATTACCGGTGACCTTAACATTGTTAATAACACTTCTCTACGAAATGTGTTATCGAAAGGTCCCAATATCGTGAGCCTAAATCCATTAATTGGAAATACAACTTTAAAATTTTGATGGATTCAGTCGAGGATTATGCCAGGCAATGGGCTAAGCGCGAGAAGGAAGACGTAGACACTCTTTCCGAATGGATTAAGGCAGTGAGGTCGTTGATACAAATCAGAATTAAGAAACTGAATGGGTCCATCAATGCCCATGCTACGTCAATCTTTAAAGACCCAAATGTTGCAAAACACCTATCCGACCTCCATGACAAATATGTTGTTGTCCCTGCAGATAAAGCCCCAAATAACATCGTTTTTGTGTGTAAAAGTCACTACATCAACTGCTTGATAAACGAATTAGGTATTGACAATTCACTTGGTAACTCAACATATACCCTCACGACACTTACCAAAGAGGAAATCCTGGATAATCATAGGTCTGTTCTATGTTCCTTTGGAATTTCAACCAAAGATGAAGAACTGGATCTTCCATTACTGTATTGGATACCTAAACTACATAAGTGTCCTTACAAACAACGGTATATTGCTGGGTCTTCCAAGTGCTCCACGAAACCTCTTTCTAAATTATTAACATCTATTTTATCAGCAATCAAAGACGGGCTTCAAAGTTATTGTGAAACTGCCTATTCCAGAGGTGGCGTGAATCAGATGTGGATACTTAAAAATTCAAAAGATCTTTTAGAGTACATACAATCTAACTCTCTTTCATCTTGTAACAGTATTAAAACATTTGACTTTTCTACCCTGTACACAATATTCCACATTCCAAACTAAAAGACAAATTGAAAGAGTTGATATTACTTTGCTTCATAAAAAAGAATGGCCAACGTAGATACAAGTATCTTGTCTTAGGGAGGGATAAATCCTACTTTGTAAAGAATCACTCTGATTCAAACAAAAAATTCTCTGAAACTGATATTATCAAGATGCTTGATTTCTTGATTGACAACATATTTGTTACGTTCGGAGGACGTGTTTTTCAACAGACTGTCGGTATTCCAATGGGAACAAACTGTGCCCCTCTACTCGCCGACTTGTTTCTTTATTATTATGAGGCTGACTTCATGCAGGAACTTCTTAGGAAGAAAGATAAGAAGTTAGCAATATCCTTTAACTCTACTTTCCGCTATATAGATGATGTTCTTTCACTAAACAATTCAAAATTTGGTGACTATGTGGAACGCATCTATCCAATCGAACTAGAGATAAAGGATACTACAGATACAGTTAAGTCGGCTTCATATCTTGACTTACATCTAGAAATTGACAATGAGGGTCGGTTGAAAACAAAACTTTACGACAAAAGAGATGATTTCAATTGTGAACTTTCCATTTCTAAGTAGCAACATTCCAGCAGCACCTGCATACGGGGTATATATCTCCCAATTGATACGATATTCCCGTGCTTGCATTTCCTATCATGATTTTCTTGATAGAGGTTTGCTGCTCACAAGGAAGCTATTAAACCAAGAGTTCCAAATGGTGAAGTTGAAATCATCCCTTCGTAAATTTTACGGACGCCATCACGAGTTGGTTGACCGTTATGGAATAACCGTTTCACAAATGATATCGGATATGTTCCTTACGTCGTAACTACAATCCCCTTCCCTTTCATGAATATGACCTACCGAATTAGACTATTTACCGGATTTGTAATCACTTAAGCAACACGACGGGTGCCACATGTGGAACAGGATCTGCTTACCCTTCCGGAGCACCTGAGATCACCCCTAGTTTTTGGTGGGGTTCGTGTTGTTTATTCTTTAGTTTTCTATGTTGTGTCGTGTGTACTATTGTTTTTCTGTTTATCTTTTTTATTTTTAGCCATGGCGTTGTCAGTTTGTTTTAGATTTATGAGTTTGACTGTCCCTTTGGTATCTTTCGTCCCTCTTTTTATACAAGCTATAGATAGTTTATAATCTTCTATTTTTCTCTATTTTCTTTTCCTCAAATTCCTCTGGTTGCTGTACTTATCGAATACATCTTAAAAGTAAATAGATTACTACAAGTTTAACATAAAGCGTGATTGGAACTTTACAAAAATTTTCAAATCTCATCTTTTATACAATGCTAATAAAGCAAAAACCAAAAACGTTTAAATTTCCTTTCTTTTGCTTGGTATACAATGAAATACATTTCCTTTTTATCGTACGTAGCAGAAAATCTTAAAGAAACTAGTGTTATAGTGATCTTAGTATCTTGATATTAATTTTTAATGGAAACTAAACCATACTTACCTTATATATTTCCTGGTTTTAAGAAACAAAATTTAATCCCGAAAAATTCTTGATAGTGTTTTGGCATTATCTATGGCAAATTGCATTTGCATGATTAAGATATTTTTTCTACTAGGGATTGCATGTGTGGGTAAAAAAAAACCACTAATGTGTGCGAGCGTCTTTCTTCCTGGTTCATCTTCGTAGGAAAGTTCAAAACCGAAGTCTCGGTCTCGTGGACAGTTCAAAACCTTATGAACAGTATAGAAAGATCTAAATCAAAGTTCAATTTTGCATCAACATCTCCGACGTATGATTCAATGTTACTATTCGTGAAAAGTGAGAACAGTATTAACAGAAATTATTGAAAAGTATATAATGAACTATGACCCAGGGCTAACTAAACTAAAACAAAAGAACACACGGATTCATATTTCCCCGACGACATTCTTGAGTGAAATATATTTGTACAATTTTTTTCAAAATACATATCATTTTCTTCTTCAATTTTTTTGTTGTTCATACCTATCACTTCCTTAAAAATTCAAAATACTTTTGATAAAAATAAACGAAATCTTCGTTTTTCTAATAACATACTTTTGAGAACACATACACCTTATCGCTTATCCCGGCTGACCCGGCCGCTTGAACTTTTGACGTCAACAACAATCACTTTTCCATTGTGGCGTCAGATCTTTTGTTTTATGGGAACCTGTGTGATTTCCAGCAATGGCTGACAAATAGCGATAAGGTGTATTACTACCTGCATGTGACCTTAATCCGAATGATATCAAGGAATAGATATGTATTTTTTTAATAACAATCCCAGAGATTCAGCTACTATTTTTTGTTTATTTTACCTTTATGGATTAATCTATTTTCAATTGGCTGCACCAATATAAAGCTAATCCTTCAATGTTTTCATACCTATCTATACGTTTTCTTTCAACAAAAGGATACTATCGAATAGGTAGTTTATTTTGTGTTACATTAGAATTAATCTGCTCTCTGTATGTGTCGTCTGAAACATTTCCAGATTAGCCCCCCCCCCCCCCCCCCGCCCGCCTGATACGGCTTCCTCGGCCTAATTTTTAGACTTTTGTCTCGTATTTGACAAACACAGTCATCTCAATATGACACACGAATCGAATATATTTTGAAATTATCAATTTTCCCCACCATTGAAGAAATATACCAACTTTACCTGTATATGGGATATACATTTCCCCCAACTTATTCCGTATTCAAGAGCTTGCAGCTCCTACTCAGACTTTGTAAAACATCACAAGTGTCTGAGAAGAAAGTGGATCAACCAGGAGTAGGTCAAAGAACGTCTCGTCCTTTTTCTAGAACAAATTCATTGGAAGGTGCAAGGACCTTGTTGATAATTATTCCGTATCAACTTCAAAAATAATACACGATGATGTTTAGATTCTGTGTACTGACTTTAATTATCGTCTTAGTGATTAAGATTATGATACAATGTTGACTGTTGTACCCCTAATTTTCGAAATGTTCACCTATTATGTCTGTTTGTTTTGTTCACACATTGTTGTCAATATAATGAAATTTGATGCGACTGTCATACATGTGAGAGGTTAATCTAGCTACAAATTCAGGTTTAATCTACCATTTTCTACATAAGAAAATCCATGTAACAAGTCCGTAGTATGACAGTTGTTGTCCCTTCGTTTGATGTGATTGAGCTTTTGATTTTGCCATTTGATTAGGGACTTTTCGTTTCGAATTTTCCTCGGAGTTCAGTATTTTTGTGATTTTACTTTTTTCCATTTGTTCCCTCTAAATGCTTTACTCTAGGGCATTAAACATATTATTGAGTTAACAGTTTTAGTTTTAGAAGGATAAATATACTTTAAAAATCTTTCTCCTGTTTGTTGCATAATACCAGAGATTCTGTTTTATTTCTTCATAGATACCTAAAAGTGGTAACGAAACTGAAATTATTGATTTGACAATAAATCAAAAGGAAATAAAACATTATTTAACCCAAACAGTTTCCTAGGACACAATTATTCATAAAGAAACCAAACTGTATCATCTTCTCAATTTCCGTCTAACGTTTCAGAATTAATTGGTCACATAATGCTATCATATAACTTAATTAATTATGAATATATAATGAGTGATTATGATAGGCAATGAAATGATTATGAAAACTTTTGAGGACAAGGTACGATAAGGCCTGTTTTTGGCCCCCCTATTTTCTCATTTCTCAAATTCTGTTTTGGAAAGCTACTTATTATGTTAAAACATTCCCTGATGTTTGAAGTTTGTTTGGATGAACTTCAAAACCACTTATTTTTGCAACTGGGTGAGGTGAGGGGGTTAACTTTTTGTTATTATTAAAATATTGTAATTATTAATCAGTTTGCAGGTGATTTTACAACAAATTGTTATTTTTTTAGTGCCTGCGCCAACGTGACCCAAGAATCTTTTTATTCCAATGTCATTAGTACTGTTTTTGCTGTCTGAATCTAAATTTTTCCGGTTCACGTAAGCGACCGCTATCAAATTTTAACAAACAATGGCCAAAAATCGTTATTTTCTCTTCTTTTGGCCTTTTTGATGCTGGATTACCCCCTAACTTAACCCATTTTCTGAAATTAATAGTTTTGGAGTTCATTCAAATAAACTTCAAACCTAAGGGAATATGTTAACGTGATAAGTAGCTTTTAGAAAATGAGAAAATAGGGGGGCCAAAAACGGGCCTTATCGTACCTTGTCCTTTCCATATCATTTCAAATTCATCAAAGATATATGTAATACAATTATCGGACTTTGAAATAATTATTAACTTGACTTGATAGGGCTATATAATTTCAATGAGTGGAATTAACTCTGAAATATATTGAGTTAAACTAGTGTTTTTGAAACTAATTTTTTAACGAAACATAAGCATGTTTTTCTCCATAAAAAAAAATGAAAATTTAGAAGGTCGGATTATTAGGTCTTTCCACAAAGACCTTTTGTTTTTCTTCTGATTATTTTTTGATTTTGATTTTTTTTTCTGCCGTCTGAGATGCTTTTTTGTCTTACAACATATCGAATGGATTTTTTGGCCAATGATGTTGTACAGTAATGGGGGTTTCAAAACTCAGCCTGGGTGACCGAACATTTATTCTTCTAGGAGTTATCTCCCCGTGTCCCATTTTTCTTGTTATCGCTATATCTCTAAAACCGTAGAAGATTTTAGCAAACTGTTTTCACCAAATTGTTCGTCTACTCTTGAGAATGATTTGGTTTATTTGACTTGAGTGATCGGAAGACATCTTATGGAAGTTATTTCCCTTTGAAAATTTAAGATAGGCGATTTGTTGGATAAATTCATACGTTATAAGTCGTAGAGGCCTACAGTCTTTTGATATGAAGTCCTTGGTTCATTTGAAGGAAATTGAGGTCAAGGTCAAAGGTCAAGGTCATGTTCTAAATTTTGAATTTTGCTTGTTATCGTTATTCCACAGAAACTGTGACAGTAAATGATATGATGTGTTTGCCAAATAACTGTTTACAATAAGGCGCAACTTCAACCTATTTCAGTCAAAGTGTTTTGGTTAACCCTTATAGGAGTTTTCTCCCCTTCTGTATTTCAAATCAGTATTTCTCCACAACAATACAAGTGATTGACTTCCGGTCTTCCGTTTTGATTTCACTGACCTATGACCGTGAAATTGAGATCAAGGTCGAAGGTCAAGGTCATAATATAAATTTTGAATTTTGCTTGTTATCGTTATTCAAAAGCAACTGTTACAGTTGATGATATGATTTGTTTGCCAAATTACTGTTTACAAAAAGGCGCAACTTCAACCTATTTCAGTCGAAGTGTTTTGGTTAACCCTTATACGAGTTTTCTCCCCATATGTATTTAAAATCAGTATTTCTCCACAACCACACAAATGATTGACCTGGGGTCTTTTCATTTGAGATCACTGACCTATGACCTTGAAACTGAGGTCAAGGTCAAAGGTCAATTTGACGTTCTAGATTTTGACCTTTGCTAAAAATTAATTTCTGTTCATAATAAAACAATTAAGTCTTCTGCATATACCTATTATTCTTATTTTTTTTATATCAATTTGAAGAACCAAATTCCATCAACAAGGAGTGACATTCCTAACATCGTTTTTTTTAAATTTCATTCTTATTATCGAGGTGGAAAGACCGTCAATTGTTCTCTGAAAAATTGGTTTTTAATTATCATTATGTTATAATTATTTGTAATATAAATTACATATCTATGTAGCTTTGAAAAACTTCTGAACTGTAAGAATAATGAAAATATGATTAGGAAAATATAATAGCTTTTTAAAGCTTATTAGAGAAACCAGGCCTATAATTTGCTAATCCAGACGATGAACACAGTGAAAACGTTTATCAGCTATTCAAAAAAGTTTTCAACACAAAAACATTCGTAAGGGTTCCGCGGAACCAAGTGTCTCGCCTACTTTTGCTGAAAATCGCAGGCTCAACAAAAATGAGAAAAAAAATATATAAAATATTCCTTTTGATGCTATCTTTTGATTTGTAGAAGCTTCTGTCAAAGTGTGGTAAAAATCTAGGATAGTTTATGAATCTAATAAATGTTTAAAAACTTTAACTCCAGACTGTATGTAATGTTAACTGGAAGAAAAACTAAGTGCATTTAAAATGTATAATTAAAATACAGATACTACACAGGTACAAAATATTAACAACATTTCCTTCTAAATACTAGCTTTTGATCATAAACAAGCTTGTCTAAGTTTGGTACAAATTAAAAATAGTATAAGAAATTTAAAAAATTTAACCACAGAGTGAATGTTGTTTCCTGGCAGAAAATCTAAGTCCATTTAAAAGTTAAATACGGAAAAAAGGATTTATTTTTTACAAAATTTACTTCTGTATACTATCTTTTGATCATAAACAAGCTTCTGTCCATGTTTGGTAGTAATCCAGTATAGTTTAAGAAAGTTATTAAAATTTCAAAAACTTTAACCACAGAGTGAATATTTGTGGACGCCGCCGACGACGACGACACCGACGACGACGGAATGTAGTCTCGCTTAGTCTCGCTTATTCGACAAAAGTCGAAGGCTCGAAAAAAAAACTGTCATTATTACTTCAAATAAGCAGTCACTACAGTGTGGATATTTCTATATTTGTTTTGTTGAATGTAAAGCATTTTTATGTGAAATTAAAATTTTACAAAGGTAACACATCCTTTATTTTTTTTTATATTGTAATAGCAGTTTGAAAATTAAACAAGATACATATCTCGAATTTAAAATTGATATTCTTATCAGACCTTCCAAATTTCAAAATTATGTTTGTTAAAGCTACATGCATAAGCAATTTAAATCAAAATACATTTTTGGACACAAATTAAAAAAAATCGAAAAAGAAGAATCTGTATTTCTCCCTGTAACTAATGAGAAAATATAATTTATATCATTTTGAAGAAATACACATTTCTCTGAAGGGAAAATTGCAAGTGTCAAATACAGAGGATAGTTTTATTTGTGTTTTGTTTTAGTGAAAATATTATATTCAATTTAAAATCACACTGGTATTCGATACAATTCATGTCATAACGCGGCATTAAAGACTTAGTTTAAAGTAAAGATTGGTCAGCTCGGAGTCAGAATTGCGGTTGGACATTAAGAAGCCGCCCATTATCATCATCGGGTCATAGCAACATTTACAGTGTCAATTTTTTAACTATCATCATGAGGTTTACTGTCAATGCATGTTTGAATATAATGATAGTATAGCATATTCAATTAGTCTAATATAACTGTGTATATTAGAATTACTAACACTTGTTGGATACAATTTTATTCGTATGAATCAAACGAATGATACTACATGGAACGGCCGTGTCTCATCTACATGCATTAAACTCCATCTAATTCGATGGCCATATACAGTAGTATGCTTCAAACCCATAGACATGAAACAAGAATAACACCAAATAGATTATAACAGAATTGTGGGGGAAATGCCATTTGTAAACTGAGGATAAACTAAATCAACAATTCGTAACACCGAACGTACAAATTAAATCTGAAATCAATATAATAGTGCGTTAAATTCTTAACGTACCTCCACAAAAACAAACCAGTTGAAACCCAACAATTCCAAAACCATGTGTGTATGTTAACTTCAATACGATCAAATTATCAATATAATTATTTCGGTTTAACATATCTTTTTATGAAGATACAAATTTTAATATAGAGCGAAAATGAGTCTATCAATGTACTTGCAAGAGCAATACAATGGGTGCCTCGTTTAAAGCAAGAACTGCTTGCTCCTCGAAGCACCTGATGTAATCCTACATAATGTTTTGTGGTTTTGCTCGTCTTTTCGTCGTTTTGTCTTTGAGTTTTTTATGTCCAGTAGGCGTCTTCCTTTTTTCTTCGACTTAACAGATTTTTTTTTAATGTACCCTGGATATCTTCCGTTTCTTTCTGTCAAAGATTTTCAAATTTGATATTTATTCGTTGTAAAAATAGAAAAGACTATCAGCAAAAATAAGGTTTTCCTGTCATGACCTTGATTTTGGCATTTTCCATAACAAAATTTGATTGAACATATTACGGCATTGTCGTATCAAGAATTTTTTTTACAAGGTGGCCAACTGACTGTCATTAAAGGGGGCGCTACAGTCATGCTTCAGTGATTCCCTATATGATAAATCAAATTACCCTAAAAAAAAAACTGTGGGAAGAGGGTCCAACCTTGAATTCACATTTGGTATTTTGTTACTTTACTATAATTTAATTTGGAAGTAACGCGTCTTCTGATTGCCTGACGTCGTTTTGTTTCATACCATAGACACAATTTTGTCATGTAACCATGACGTCATCAACGTTTTTTCATGATTTACGTCGGTTTAATTGGAATTTATAAGAAATAACTGTAATATTTTTTCAGTCTAATCAAAATAACATAAAATATGTTGTGCACCACATTTTTTATGTTATTTCTTCATAGACAGAAAAAATATAACAGTTATTTAGTTTAAACATATTTATTTATAGTTGATTGGGAAACAAGTTTTGCAACTTATATTAATCCCTTTCCACTTTGCGAATGCCGCCTTGTAGCGGCATTAGCCTGATCTTTTTCGAAATCTAGAAGGGTGTCTTTAACGTGCAAGAGATATTGCTCTCTCTTAACACGGGTAAGCCATTTATCGTCCCCTAGCGATGGACTATCATCGTTTCCTCAAGGCCATACTCGCAAATGGTGTCAAGGGAGATCCGAAAATTCAGTCCCTGAAATTTCCATCCCAGACGGGAATCGAACCAGGAACTTGTGTGTTAGTTGTCTGGTGCACTAACCACTACACTACGGCTCTCGACAGTCATTCCTTAATTAAACAAAGATTATATGAAATAGATTGGTAAAATCAAATTAATTCACGCTTGAACGATTAGAACATAACAACACATTTGAAAGCGATAAGTGTAAATATCGCATACCACGTATCTCAAATTTATGACAAATGACGGATTAAATTTCAGGAAAGAAAAAGAAAACATATGAAAGGCGAAAGATATGGTCTATAATTTCCACTTAACCTAACCTAGAATATTTTTACAAATATGTTGAAAATTTTGGTATTAGTGTTTTGTTGAACTAAAGAAATACACATCAAACGTTTATCGAATTTGGTGTGAATTTTGAAAAGCTAGACTACGATTTCGTCGCAAAATTATGATATCGAACAAAGCTGTCTTTTATATTTTCTTTTTCTTTTCTATGTAGAAATTAACGTGTAACAAAATATAAAAATTCAACTATTTCAATACTTAGCTAAAATGAACCACACATTAGGAATATGTAATTCAACTATGTAGATAAGGAGCTGATCAGATCATAAAAATAATTCAAAAGTAAATTAGAGTAAAAGACGTCCGATGACAAAACATCTTATGTAAGCCAATGAGAATTATATTTTGACAGGATACCAACTCCAAAGTTTAGCTTTAATAACTTTATACGCTTAGAGCATTTAATGGATTCTTCTTCTTGTTTAAAAACGACGTTTCTATCAGTCACACCCTGCACACCTTGTTTCAATCGATAAGCTTGTTACTAGGGACGCTGATAGTCCATTCAATATTCTGATCTTTCAGGGAAGAATGAGTGTTTTTAAACATCAGTCTTGGTAATTGGTATAATAAATCTGTTATAGTGTACCTAAGAGGTGGATGTTAGTGTCATGAGATGATGCAATGATGGAATTTTGATGGAGGAATGCTCAGGTTTGGTTAGCTTTCTTCGTAATGTTACTATATCTAATGTGTTGGATCCAGTTAAGGTTTTAAATATGGTGACCCAAATACTTTGCTGCGTCAAATTCTTTGAGTGCATGTTCATGTATTTCATAAATCGCTGAAATACTTAATAGTTTTTTTTTCTTTAAGTGGTAACCCTAAGCAGCTGGCATTTCTAGGGATAGAATTCCATGCGCCATTCTGCTTCCCACTGTTGTAATCCGTCAAGATAATTTTCAAGCTCGTCAGTACTGCAGTGTTTTATCTGATGGTAAAAGACACAATTATCTGCACACAGCCAAACGTATGATATTAGTACATACTCTGGTAGATGAACACCCAATACACGAGCGGGCCCAATACACTTCATTTTGGTACCCTAGACTCTACATGTACTGACTCAGATGAATGCCATTCTAGTAAGACACATTGTTGTCTGTCTTACAGGAAGTCTTTAAAACAGGTCAGACTTGTATCCCCTATGCCATAATGGTGTATCATGCATATGAGCCTTTCGTGTAGTTCATTGTTGTATGCCTTGGATAAATCTATAAAGTCAAAAGTCCATACGTCAACATGTCCTTCATTGTCGATATTTCTCGCAAGATCCTGGATAGTGAGTATGGGCTGGGACTCGCAATGCTGCTCTTTCCAGAATCTGTGTTGGAAATCATTCGGTATTGAATGTTTTTTCTAAGTGCTTCATGATGTTACTGCAGATAATGTGTTCTAGGAGTTTGCACAAAATGGCAGTGAGTGAGACGAGCCTCTAATGTGATGTCTGACTTCTGTCTCCTTGTTTTTGGGAGATAGGAACAGCATTGAAATATTTCCAGTCAGTTGAGAATGTACCTTGAACTAATGAGGCTGGAAAATTGTTGTTAATATGCTTAAAGTATCTGTAGTAACTATTTTTAGCAGTCTGGTTGTTATCTTATTTGGTTCAGACGCTATTGTTAATATCAAGTTTTGACAGCAGTTTCAAGACTCTATTTTCAGTAATTAATATGTCCCCCATTGATTGAAATGTTTGTATTTTCACACATTTTTAATGCTAGTTATGTCTTCATTGCTGTAGAAAACTGAAGACAACTGATTGCTTTAGATATTTGCTTTGGTAGCGTTATCTGATGGATTTTTTTTTACCATGAGTGGTCCAACTCCATTATCACATCTCTTGTTTTTGATGAAACTCCAGAATATTTTTTAGGGTTTTACTTTAGTTTTGGACTGATGATGTCATAAATATAGGAGGAAAATGCCTTCTTACATTGGATTAAGCTTTTGCCTTAATTATTTTTAATGCTTGAAATCTTTTACTGATTCAGTTTTTCCTGTGTCTTTTGTTTGATTTTATGTTATTATCTCCATTTATCCATAGTGGGGGGTGTCTCGTTGACGACATCTTTGATATTTTTTATGCCTGATTTTGTAAACTCCCACAATTTGGAGACTGAACTGTGTTTATTGAACGACTGTTGTAAACTCTTTGAAAGATCCTTTACTATATCTTTCATTTCATCTATGTCTGTCCTTTTCAAGATATAGACCTTTCTCTGTACAGGTTTCCGTCTTCAAAACAATTAATACTATGTCGGGATTTCCAGATAATGGTTCAAATATCTTAACTAATGATGGTAAATTGGTAAAAAGTATGTCAAGAGCCACATTTCCTCCTGGGAAAGTGACTGTTTGGTCTAATCAACTATCATTTATCATGTCAAGAAACCAATTGTTGACTAAATTCGAGTTTGCCGCCGACTAATGCGTTGTTCCAATCGATTGGTATATGGGGAAGATGTAAAATGGTCATTGATATTTGTGTTAATGGAACAGAGGCTACCTTCAGAATTTGATAAATTGTACATGTGTTATTATTCAAATTTCTAACTTTAAAGTAACACTATGGTACAAAGACACTTGAGCACCTGCTTGTGATACTCACAGAAACTTGCAGTGAATACAAACAGACCATCTAAAAACAACGAAATTTTATAAAATAACATGTACATCATTTCCTAATAGTAAACTTTCCTATTTATCGTAAAGTCAATACAGCGGAGCTTAAATTTTCGATCAGGATTTTTGTTCCTATATTGAGTTATTTTTTGTTGATGATAGTAAAAATAAACGCTCAATGTTTTATTTCGAATGAATTGCTTTTCACAAAGTAAAATCAGTGGAAATTTTACTTGTGAGTAATTGTTAACCTCTTCATGAGTTATTGAGCTGAATTTTGATCGTTCGTGCATAAGTGAGAGTGACAGATCGAATTCGCATCTTGTTCGTACATCTCGTACAAGATTACCTTGTTTATGGAGTTAACAAACCATCCGTCATTCCATATGCGGAGTATTCATCTATACATCTGGTAAACCATTTGGTTGACTGATTCGATTCAAAACACTTATACAGATAAAAACAATTATAAACATATTATTTTAACCTATATTATTAAATCAAACAAAACCTAGAAAAATCTAATTATATGAGTTCGCAATCTATTTTAATCTTTTTTTATGTTTGCATCATATGAACATCGGCAGTCTTCGGAGGACATATCGATGTTTAGATGGCGTCGAGACAAACATACACACTATTACACATTATCGAATATATGCGTCGTAAATTGTTTATTTTAGACTTTTCATTATATGGATATACGTTTTAGTATGTTATAAGTCGAATATGAGAATTTGAGTCAAATCGGGGAACAAGATTTTGACGGTTAATGTCCCTTTTAACAGAAAAAGTGAAATTGTGTATCTGCATTTTGAACGTTCCTGTAAATTCGATTTATTTAAAAGATAATAAAATTTCATATTGATGTCGGAGCTCTTTTGACGGTTCCTATTTCAATTTTTCTCTGTTGATCTCTGTACGTGATACCGGTATTTCTCATGTGCTTAATTTTCTATTTATAATTCATATGCAAAACTGACGGTTATTCTAAATATAGAAAAAATTGTAATAAGGGCTTACTATTTTTAATTTTATACACTTATTTTTAGAATTAGAATACATGTATCAATAGAACCACATGTAGTTATTATATATATATATATATATTGAATTGTTTAGAAAATTGATGATTGTGTATACATTTCATCGCGTAATATAAAAAAGGGTTTGGAATATTTTTCGATAAAAAAGATAAAAAAAAAAAGGGCATAAATGGTTCTGAAAAGTAAATAACTCCACATAATAAACTCTAAAGATTTTGAATGATGCAACTAAAATCAAGAATCTATACTTAGAACAAATATCATGATATAGTATTGATGTTTTCTTGTAAATAACAACGTTGTGTTCTCTGATTGGCTCAGAATGTTCCAGGTATCGTACGATATTATAAGACCATATGCCGGGTTTAAATGTATGTATATTTTTTTGTTGGACTTTGACCGTTGCCATCCATGCATGACCATTACAAAACACTGGATTATGGTAGTCATAACTTATAAGAAAATTTAAAACACCAGTATTGATCATTATTTGCAAAGGAGTCGAATAGACAACAGGTAGGATCATATAGGTTAAGTTATTTAAGTTATGTTATTTTTAAATGAACTGACTAAAAATTATAACACGTGTTGAGCTGGAAAAAAATATCTCGAAATTCTGTCAGTCCAGTACTGAATCGAGATAATATACGAAAAATAAATCATAAATAAGTAGTACCTGTTCAGATCAGGTAAAAGGCAGTTCAACTGACCCCCATTCTTAATTATTTAGTATGCAACTGCTGATACTATCTACGATCAGCTTGTTATTTTTATTGATTCTACCGCTGGACAGAAGATTGATTGATTGTTGTTTGCTGAACGCCCAGTGGAAAATATTTCATGATATTTATAAGCACAAATCATTTAATTAATATAAATTAATTCTACAGAACCATGTCAAAATAATGTACATATGATAGATATAGGAAGATGTGGTGTGAGAGTGAATATGTTTTTAATAGAGGATGTTTTTGTAATGTCTCTTATATAGAATGGCTTTCTTGTATATCTTACATCTTTAGTTTACACTTTGTAATGCTGCATTATATTATTGTGCGATGAGGCCTCTTAAAACTTAATTGAGTTTTCTATTGTCAGGAAAAATCAAACTAATAACAAAATATTAATATTTTAGATTGAATAACAATGGCAACTATCAAAGTGAATAGTCCAAATGTAACGTACACAGAAGAATACATAGAATCTAAATATGACTACCAAACATCACAGGTACGAAACGGTCCTGATGGGACTATCAACGTTACTCCTGTCACCACACAGTACACATTCCGTACAGAAAGGAAGGTACCAAAACTCGGAGTGATGTTGGTAGGATGGGGAGGAAACAATGGTTGTACTGTAACTGCCGCCATCTTAGCAAACAAGCACAAAATGTCATGGCATACGAAGGAAGGCCTCAAACATGCCAACTATTTTGGTTCTATAACGCAGGCTAGCACTGTTGGTCTTGGTACCGGACCAGAAGGAGAGGTTTATGTTCCAATGAAAGACATCCTGCCAATGGTAGACCCTAATGATGTTGTTATTGATGGTGAGTACCGTCATACAGGTTCATATGTATTTATTTATGATCTATAGTTTAAAAAAAAATGATATTTTATTTAGGGGAAGAGGTGACATGAAATAGAGGTTCCTTTATTACATAAGATCCAAATGGAAGAATTATTCTATAATAGTTTTTTTCACTTATAACTAATATTACAGTATCTGTTCCTTGCGACATAACTGGTATAGAATATGTGTTCCAACAGGAACACATGATTGCATTGTTTATAACAAAGTTTTTTCAGATGCTTCTGATAGGAGGACACATTAATATATGACAGGGTTTCATCTAAACGAAGCTGGATTACCAGTCACAAGTTGAAGCAGGCAACATCCTAAATATTATAGTTTTTACAGCTTTTTGTTTAGTGCATTGTACGGAACCAGGGTGTGTCAACAATTGACAATTGTCCTTGCATATGCAAATGTATTTCTAAAAGGACTCTCTTTACAACACATCTTTCAAGAAATAATAATCGTATGTCATGAATATTTCGGTATGACGTGAATATACTCACTAGTATGGGGTCTCGTATGTCATGAATATTTCGGTATGACGTGGTGTACTCACTCGTATGTAACGAACATTTCATTATAACTTATACATGAATAGTTTATAACCTTGGAATATTTCAGCATTTCAAATGATAAAATGTTATTGAACTACGAGTATTCATTCTCATAAGATAGGATCATTTTGATATACATTATGATTAATTTTAATGATACATATAGAGCGCTATTGATTGTTATAATTCAGAGTGAATCAATAGCATTATATGTCTATTTCTTAACATGAATGGCGAGAAATAAAATCTATATTCCCACCCGGTTCAATAAAGTACGTTGTAGTCAAATCACAAACCAGAAGTAACCATAAACATAGAACGTACGAGTTGTAAAATCCCATTGATAGATCGACAGAAAAACCTTAAATTGGCACACATTGTAATCGGCATGGTGTATTTACATTGTGGTATTTAAACTAATAAATGAACTCCACGTATTAAAAAGTAATGACTATTCTATTTGCTGACCTTATAAGGTAAAAATAAGTTCGTTATTTAGGTCGTGATTGACTGCTCCTATAAACTAGGACGATGTTTTTTATTTCTAAAATAGAAATCTGTTTAAGAGTTGGATATGTCGTAACATATATGATAAGCATTCCATGCTTACAAGCTAAAACCAGTCCTAAATTTGAGTCCAGTGAAAATTCTTCCATGTTTAAAAAACAGTTTTTGTTTGTACATGTTTAAGCGAATTTTCGTTTCTGTTTTACTTATTAACTAAAGTAAAATACTTTTTAAATGATTGTGCTTCATTGTTTTGAATATAATCCCTAACGACAAGGTCTAAATGTTTTAACTTGCACAGTTCTATTGCTTATGGTGTACAAATACGCGGTAAATGAATATCAAGAGCTATTGGTCAATTGGCTTCTTGCGTATTTTAGTATTTTTATTTCCACGGCTTTTGATGTTTTATGAACATTTCGAAAGACGGTTAATCTCGAAAACCGCTTCAAAGGATTTGGTCAAGAATGTCAGTCGCGGAGGGTATCATCAGCCAATTGATCGATTCTTCTGCACTGAACTTATAACGCACAATTTCCTTTTAAATCCTTTTTATGTATGTCACAACTAGATATTTCCCAATAAAAGTGGTCCTTATTTTTTTATGTTTGTATGGTGCGATTTACTGTTACGGCACAAGATAGACAAAGGAAGAGGTTATCATAAAAATACTTTTTTAACATACCCCTGGGTGTCCTTTTCATGTCATTTATATGAATCATGCATTGTTCATTGTTGTCTTTCTTTTTACATCTATCTTCTTCAGTGGAGACGGTTATTGATTCATAGTTGGGTGTTCTTCTGTACTGTCTACTTGAATATTTTTGGTTTTTGCTGTTTTCTTTGTGTTAATTGTCTTAAGTGTTTTGCAATGGTATTATCGTTTCTTTTCAAATGTTTGAATATCGCTTTGGCAACTTTCGCCTCTCTTACATGTATTTAGATAACGAATTTGACAATATAAAAAATAAAGAACTGAAGAAGGCCAATGGCCGAAACGTCTTGAAAAATTGGTTTATTTATACAATTATAAAAAGTATGTTCCCTATTGGAATTTTGAAAACAAGGATATAAAAATTAATTAAATCGTTACTCGCAATATCAGAATATTCATCCTAATACAAATGTGCCTATGTAAAGAGTTAGAAAACACTGGCATGCATTATCATTCATATAAATAAGAAATATGCCCGCTTTGTTGATTGAGGAAGTTTAATGAAAAACTTGAGAAAATACTGTTCAGTTATAGAACCTCAGAGTATAGAACCACTCTCTGTTAAGGCATTTACACGAACGGGGATCAAATACATTATAAGCTTGTGATCGTCATGTATAACGCATATTGTTGTTCATTTTTCTCTTTTCCCTTTTTCAAAGATGGCATTTCAGAATATATCAGCAAGGACATTAAGGAAGGTCAATGTTTAATCATAAGATTAAAACGACCAACTCGTAAAAAGCACCATAAAACACTAAAAAAAAAAACCAAACACTAGTATATTGAAATATGTTAAAGGAACACATATTTAAGGTGCTTTTTGCTCTAACTGCTTTCAAGAATTTTGTTAGACATGTAAATCTACCTTAATAAAATTCGAAATTGAATAAATGTTTTTTTATTATTACAGGATGGGACATTTCATCCATGAATATCGCTGATTCAATGGAAAGAGCTAAAGTGCTAGATTATAACCTACAAGTACAGCTTCGTCCTCATATGAAGCACATGAGACCACGCCCATCAATTTATATACCTGATTTCATTGCTGCAAATCAGGAAGAACGGGCAGACAATGTTTTAACTGGTAGCAAGAAAGAACAATTGGATCGAATCCGCAAAGATATCCGTGAATTCAAGGAAGAAAGTGGTGTCGATAAAGTAATAATTTTGTGGACAGCTAACACTGAGCGGTATAGTGATCTCATCCCGGGTATCAACGACACTTCTGAAAATTTGTTAAGAAGCATTAGGGAAGGCGAAAAAGAAATTTCTCCTTCAACTCTATTCGCTGTAGCATCTATTCTGGAAGGAGTGAGTATATTTGACATAAAATACATATTAAAAAAAAAACATGTTTGTAATTGCAAATGGTTTGAAATATTTTGATTGATGGATGGTTGGGTAGGAATCATATATATAATTAGATATACAAGCTGAAAGTTGAAGTTCAACCCTCGAAGCAATGGACTACTGATACAAGTTTTTTACCATCCTGCTTCTGATTCATTTCTGCATTGGGTGTAACAGTATACAAAGTATTGACCTCCTCTCGTAAAATCAATAAATTTGAAGAAGAAAAAAAAGAAATAAAGGTTTTTAATTATTGCACATTTAGCAACTAAGATTTGAACAAAAATTAAAACAATTCAAAAAGTGTTATGTGTCTTGATGGATGAACAGTTATAAAACTATGAGAGTAATGATGGCATTTCTTTTATTTTCAGGTTACATACATCAACGGGTCTCCACAAAACACATTTGTACCAGGCGCACTTGAATTAGCCAATAAGAAGAAAGTATTTATTGCTGGTGATGATTTTAAGTCAGGACAAACAAAACTCAAGTCAGTTCTTGTTGACTTTCTAGTCAGTGCTGGAATCAAGCCGGTCTCTATCGTTAGTTATAACCATCTTGGAAACAATGATGGTAAAAACTTGTCAGCTCCACAAACATTCAGGTCAAAAGAGGTTAGTATCATTTTGCATTTTAAGTACTTTTACCAATATTTAACCTTCTTTTTTTGCGCTATCTGAAGAATCACAGAAATTTATAAAAAAAAAGATATGCCATGTTGGTAGAATTAACAACAAGACAATTTATCAAACAGAGTTCTATAAATGATGAGGATAAGAATACTTTTAAAGCTATTTTTCAATTTTGAATGCTGTTGTTTTAAACTTTCGAAAAGTTAAAAAAAAAAACATAATTGCTATTAACTTTTTCAAATGAATACACAACTGTAAACACATACTGGCTATAGATTAAAAGATATGAACAAACTATTGAGTAAACATGACACACACTTAACAAGTCTTTGAATTTTGCAATATTTACAGAAGAACATTTTTTGTAGATAACAAATATCCAAAAAAAAACATTTCAAAAATTCTAATGGTAATTTTATGATTTCAGATTTCCAAAAGTAATGTTGTCGATGATATGGTCGACTCTAATGATATTCTCTATCATGATAAGAAGAAGCCTGATCATTGTGTGGTCATCAAATATGTACCTCATGTAGGAGACAGCAAACGTGCAATGGACGAGTATACGTCAGAGATAATGATGGGAGGATCCAATACCTTGGTGATTCACAACACTTGTGAAGATTCGTTATTAGCAAGCCCTCTTATAATAGACCTAGTCATTATTGCTGAAATTTGTGAACGAATTCAGTTTAAAACTGAAAATGACAACAGCTTTCAAAGCTTTAATAGTGTTTTGACAATTCTGAGTTATTTATGCAAAGCACCGTTAGTACCCGCAGGAACACCAGTCGTAAATGCCTTGTTTAAACAAAGGTGCTGTATCGAAAACATCTTCCGGGCTTGTATCGGATTAGCTCCCCTGAATAAC
The DNA here is from genome assembly GCF_963676685.1 of Mytilus edulis. Taxonomy (NCBI): domain Eukaryota; kingdom Metazoa; phylum Mollusca; class Bivalvia; order Mytilida; family Mytilidae; genus Mytilus; species Mytilus edulis. The sequence continues at coordinate 21,665,463 of NC_092344.1, forward strand.
ATGATGTTGGAATACAAACACCAGACAATTGCAAATCCCATCCAGCGTGACAACTCTTCTTCTATAATTGCAATGAAGAAAACTGCTCAAACAAACGGTGCACCAGGAAAACAAATAATTGTATCTAAAAGTGACAGTGACACCGATTGTGAAAAATGAAAACAGACAAACAAAAGTGTTGTCAAAATGTGAATGACAGTGGCATTAAAAGGTCAAAAACGGTTCTTCGCTTGGAACTAGACGAAATGAAATAGTTCCATAATTCAGCATTTGAAGTTGAGGGGTTCTATCTCTGTACTTGTTGTTTTAGCAAAAGCAATATTGCATATCAAACACGAGTACAATCTTTAAAGTTAAATATCAATGAACAAATATTCAAAAATGTCACCGTTTTTTTTTTTATCTTAATATTTTTATTAGCCTTTCTTGTATGTCTTTTGGAAATGAAATATCAAAAGTATATCTTGTTTTAAATACGTTACCTTAATGTCCACTTACAACAATCAGTTCTTTTGGTTTTTTTATGGATAAAGACCATCTGTATTTTATTAAATATAGATCTGATATCATGATTACATACTCATTAGAAGGTTTACTATTTATTTTAGTAGTATTTATAATTTGCTGTTTACACATGTTGAAGATGTTTAAGAATAAAAATAAATATTGTCATTATACAACTGACTCGTATGTGTATTTATTGATTTAAATGTGTATAAACAACTATGATATCAGGACATGAGATGATAGATCTAGTTATTTTTGTTAATTTAGACAAATCATAAACTTTAGGTAAAACTACAACAAGGTAAAGAAATGTAGTTCCCTAATCTGATGTTGACTGGAAAGAACGAGTGCTGGTATAGCTACGTTCTTGCAAATGTAACCAACAATCTTTGGTTGTGTCCTTTTAAGGTTGCTGCTGTTAAATTAAGCAAGATGTTGGTATTGCAACAATGTGGTTGACTATGCAGTATATCATTATGACTTTGTTCATAGATCTACGTTTTTGTAGAGTTGGCCATTGCAGTTGGTTTAATATGTTTGCTACGCTGGTGGTTCGGTGGTAGTCACCAGTAACAAATCTTTCTACCTTACGTTTTTTTGCAGAAAAGTAAAATCACAAAAATACTGAACTCCGAGGAAAATTCAAAACAGAAATTCCCTAATCAAATGGCAAAATCAAACGAATGGACAACAACTGTCATATTCCTGACTTGGTAAAGACATTTTCAAATGTAGAAAATGGTGGATTGAACCCTGGTTTTATAGCGCTAAAGTAAAACCTCTGACTTGTGTGACAGTCGAGTCAAATTCCGTTATTTGGCAGTGTCTCGATCCCAAATGATTCTGGCATACTCCATCTGTGGTCCCACAAGGGTCGTGTAGCAGAGTTCCTTGGTTTTGCGTGGGCATTGATATATATTTCTCTGCGAAAAAAAAACATTGATATTACTGGCCTTTCTTATTTCTTGGTCTATGTGGGTACTTCAGTTCAGTTTGTGGTAAATGCTGGCTTCCATATGATTTTGCAGATTAGACTTCCCCTAAGACGTGGTCATGGATGTTATATCATATGGTTGTCTGATATAATTTCTCTTGTTGGTAAATTAATGGGCATGACTTGGCATTTGTTCGGATTGAGTTCCATAAACCAGTCATTCTTCCATGCTTGTAGGGTCTCCTGATCTTCTTTTGGTAGGTCTGCGTCTGTGTCGTTTTTTATTTCACTGCACAGGACGCAGTCATCTGCTGCAATTATACAATCAAGTATTAATTATTACATTGACTAGGTTATACAACTATATCGTCAATCTTGCGGTTGCTATTAATTCCACAGGAACTACATAAAGAAAAACAAAAATGAAACTGTATCAGAATGTTAATTATGGACGCTTTTTTTTTACCATACACACTGTTCTTGGTTCGGTTTCAAAAACCTTGTTTTATGGAAATATTTGGGAGATTTAAGTGTCAATTAAAGCGGTCTCCGTACAAATTAAGACAAAAAGTTACATTGCATTCATCTGAAGGAATCTGCACTTTTCTGGTGCTATGGAGTTTCTCCTTTTTTATTTGAGGCCGGGAGGGGTCATCATATTTAATTTCCTCCTATAGGAGATAGACATGTGGCAAAATACATATTTTATTGTACAATCATGAAGTTTTGAAATAAAAAAAAATAGAAAAGTCACTTAATACGTTGGATGAAGAAGTATTTACAGTAAAAAGTATTTTAGAAGGAAACATCCTTCATTAATGGACTTCCAAATGATGCTCTGCAATTTAATGGTGTTAAAATGTCAGAGATCTTCCTGATTGCCACGAAGAACAGTTTAGTTACATATTTCGCGGTTAAATGTCTGTCATTAATTTTTGCATTTTGCCGTAGGAAATCATAATTATTGTTCTCGTACAACCTTATAAATCTGAAAAAATCGTTGTCCTCTCGTATTTACTCTTCCGAAGTCTTTGATACCTTTACATATGCATTGCTATAGAGTTATCTGATTACTTTTTAAAATAGTTTTTCGTGAAGGCTATTGGTAAATTACTCCAATATCCGCCATCTGTATCGTCGCGAGATAATAATATAAACCCAAGAGCTCTGCTACAAAGTCCTAACGAAATGATCGTCCAGATTTTTTTGGTATTTCGTTGACAAGGGGTACAATCAAAATCACGTGATGGATATACACACACCGGAAGTAACAGTCGAGCAGACCGCTTGAAAGGTAAGTAGTCGTATTTACTTGTTTATATCAATAAAATTTAATAAATAAGGTAGTGCACCGAATGTAGGATACTATCTAGTTTTGAAATACACAATTATCCTTGCTGGAAAGCGTGCAGTTAATGCGAACACTTCGACACAGTTCCAAAATTTCACCGTCGAAGTGTTTGCAATAACTGCACGCTTTCTAGCAAAAACAATTGTGTATTTTAAAACTACATACTATCCGACATTCGGTGTGCCAACTTATTAATCAAAATTTAATTGATATAAACAAGAAAATGCAACTACTAACCTTTCAAGCGGCGAGTTCGATTGTAACTTCCGGTGTGTGTATATCCATCACGTGATTTTGATTGTACCCCTTGGTTGACTAAGGTTCATTATGGGTTTCACTAAAATTGATGTTGTGCCAAGATCTTCAGCACGTTTTGTTCAAATTAATTTTTGGTTATCGTAATTTAAATCTTTCACTATTTATGGACAATAGATCTATAACACAAGTATAGTTACACTGCAATAAGATTGAAAGTTCATTTGGTATCTTTGGACTCTCATTTACAAATGAATTGTCCATTTCAGTAAAAAAAGTGTTTTTCGTATACATTTCTCATTCATCTTACATTAATTGTAAATGATTAAAAAAACATACAAAATGAAGATAAATTGTCACATTTAAAATTCAAAGGAATTTAATTTATTTTATGAGATCCAATACTGTATAGAAATATGATTTGTATGCATCTTTGTGTCAATAGTTTGGAAAAAAGTAAAATCACAAAAAAACTTTACTCCGAGGAAGATTAAAAAAGGAAAGTCCCTAATCAAATGGCAAAATCAAAAACTCAAACACATCAAACAACTGTCATATTCCTGACTTGGTTTTGGGCATTTTCGTATGTAGAAAATGGTGGACTAAACCTGGGTTTGAAGCTAGCTAAACATTAGTCCAAAATATCCAAATAATTATGACGCCAGACGTCATAATTATTTGGACTAGCTAAACATCTGACTTGTATGACAGTCGCATCAAACTCTATTATATTGACAACGATGTCGGTGAACAAATCAAACAGACATAATAGATCATAATAGGTAAAAATGTCAAAAAAGAGGTACAGCAGTCGACATTATGTTATAATCTTTAAAATCACTATAAAAACAAACAAACATGTAAAAAAAACCACAATATGGCATTAAGTCCATACATATTAGCAAAAATCAAAGACAAGAATACACAAATTCACCATAGAACAATAATACAATGACGGAAAGAATACAAAAATATTTTACAGTAATAGCAACAATAACGGGATGTATAATAAGTACAGAGCCACGTCATATGTATATAAAAAAACAGAAGGACAAAGCACATTAGCAAAAATGAAAGACAAGAATACGAAAATTATCATAGAGCAATAACACACTGACGGAATGTACAAGTACTGAGCCACGTCAAATGGATATTAATAAAACGAGTTGTATCACCCAAAACTTCGAATTAACTGAAACTGCTTTTGTATGTTTTAACGTAAACATTACGTGAAATACCGAATCATATTTCCGCCACCTCGATTGTCTTGTGTGGGCCTAAAATTTCCGTTTACTGTGATAACGTGCGTAGTATGACGCACTAACATTCTAAATATATTAATTTCATGCATATTCAGGACGAGAATATTGCATTGAATATGTTCAATTTTATTTTAAAATAAACTGATAAATTTGTTTAGCAAAACCCTAATTATATTTTTAAAAGAACAAACAATTACAAAATCACTATATTAAATGTTTTATATTACAGTATTGGTTTGTAATTACATACAAAAAATCTGAATGTAATATTTTCGCTAAATACTAGTCTAAAAATAAAAAAATAAAGGTAAATACTTTCCTAGTTTAAATTCAAGGGAGATAACTGAATTGTCAAACTTTCGGATAATCAAAACATCCAGTAGCAAATATATCAGGCATGTAACTTATTTTCTTGTGTTAATTGTGTTTGTGCAATACTATGTTGACAATAACGAGAGAGCATTATCAGAGAAAAAAAATCGGCTGTCAAAGAAGACTAATACAACAACAGCTGATATGGGCATCTCATGAATTTTTTTTATTTAAAGTGCACGGCTGTGCCATATATCAGCATCCATACCAGTGACTCTCTTGCGATTTAGCGTACTCGTACCACGTGATATTTTTCTATGTTTCCTGGACATTTTAACAAAATGAAATGTTTTTAATTTGAAATACAATTTTCAACACTAATCTATATGTCCCAATATATAGGTCGGAACTTGATGTAGATTAATTGCATACTAAAAAAGAACAATAGTAACGTCTTGTCAAAACTGTAGTGATGTCAGATGGAAGGTGGAAGGGTAAACAAAGATATTCCATACTTATATTGTAACATTATTTCTTGGTTCATTGACATTTTTTTATTATTCGCCAATGTTATGAATTCAGAATTGGTAAAGCAATATTGAAATTGAATCATACTTTTAGGGGATTCTTTTGATATTCCAAAACCTAGCTCTTCTAAAATCAGTTCTTTAATTCAGTGGTGCTGACGTGCAGAACATCTTAAAAGTTGTTGGCGTCGTCTTGCACTATTGAATAAAAAGAAACAACGATTAATGAACTTAAGTTTATTTCACAGTTAAACTTTTGGTTGTTGGATAATTAGCTATGTTGAAAGACACTCATAATGTAAAAAAATTAAAACTTAGTGTCTAGTCTCTAAAAAAATGTAAGATTGTTGCTACTTTTTTTTTGATACGTGGATGGAATTAAGGTTTCAAAGCTACAAAGAGTGTCGAAAATATCCACCAATGAAAATATATGTTTTACCATAAATGTATATCATCATAATGCTATAGATGTACGTACGTCGGTACGATACATATCCATCACATAGCTAAGTTAGGATCTAATGCAATCATTTGTTTTACAAATGTAAAATTTGTGGCATCTGTCCTATACATTATTACCTTTGAGGCCCAAGTCCTATTGAACTGCTTTAGATGGCATAATCTGCTGTGACTTTTACTATTTGGTCTTAAAAACTCATATGCTGCAGTCATATTCCTCACAACCTTTGATTTTGAGGACAGACTCAGGCTGATTCCTACTCATTATCGAGAGTTTTAGATTTATCATCAAGTTACTCCATAGAGCCTTTGAAATATGCTACCTAAATTTGAGTGATCCGTGTGTATCTTTATGTTAGCCTTGTTTGAGATAATTCTTATTAAAATACATATATTATGTGTCCACGCCACCCTTACAAGGATCTGACAATACTTTCTTTTATTTTCTGTTATGGTAAATTTTCATGATATCAGCCTATGAAATTTTAGACATGTTTTTTTTCTGGAAAAGCATGGACAAAGGATCAACTGTTATTAGATCCGTTTGAGATATTCATATTTTCCGTCGTGCCTGCAGTCATTGTGGAAACAGGTCTATCATGTCTAAACATGGTTCAAGTATGCCTTCTTTTTGAAAGTAGAATTAGAAATTATAGAAGCATGTTGTGCATGTTCTTATATGATGTTTAATTGCCACGTGTTTCCAATATGAATTATGGATATATTGTATGATCATGTGACAATATATATGACGATCCATTTGTAGATTTTGAGAATTGTATTGCAACCTAGCGAAAATACCACAGGCACTTGTCTCAGAAAAAAATCCTGTATACCTAAGGTGTTATATTAAGGTATAACGGAAATTCTTTCAAAGAATTTCCGTTATACCTTAAAATACGTTTCTCTGACTGAGATAAGTGCATATGTGACCAACCTGGCCCTGAAAACAGCTGTTGTCACGGGAGCCCCGCCAGACTCAAAACAAAATACCAAGTAAAATAGTAAACAAGAAGGCACACGCTGAAATGTCTCGCCTTCTATGCTAATCATTGAAATTATGTTGATAGTAAAAATATAAAGCTTTACTACAACTATCACATACACTTAACATGATCCACGAAAATGAGGTTAAGTTCATATAAACCAAACGAGAAATACATGTACACCTTACAATTATTCAATATACTAAATATAGTTGGCCTATTGCTATAGTTTCTAAGAAAAAGACTTAACCAGGAAAACTAAACATTGACCAATGACCCATGAAAATGAGGTTAAAGTCAGATGACCCATGCCAGGCACACATGTACTGTAACAGCTTGCAATCCGTCCATACAAGAAATATAATTGTTAACCTTTTGCTTATTATTTAAGAAAAACAGATCAAAACGCAAAATATACACTGAGCAATGAACCTTAAAGATGTGATCAAGGTCAAATAAAACCTGCGAGACTATATACAATATAAAATATTTCAAAATATAGTGATCTATTGCATATAGTATTAAAAAAAAGACAAAAACTCAAACATTTTACTTTGACAACTGAACCATGAAAATGAGGTCAAGGTCAGATGACACCTGCCAGCTAGAAATGTACACCTTACAAACTTTCCATACACCGAATATAGTAGACATATTGCTTATAGTATCTGAGATATGGACTTAACCACTAAAACTTGACTTTGTTCCCTGATCCATGGAAGAAGGTCGAGGTCAAGTGAAAACAGTCTGACCGGCATGCGGACTTTGCAAGGAACGCCAAATCTAACTCACAATCTTAACTTTTTTTCAAGTTGTTACTGAAACATGAAAATGAGGTAAAGGACAATGGACATGTGACACATGGAAACTTCGTTACATACGGCATCTATATACAAAGTATGAAGCATCTAGGTGTTCTACCTTCTAAAATATAAGCTTTAAAGAAGTTAGCTTACGCCGCCGATGTAGCTGGCCCTGATCACTATCCCTATGTCGAGCTTTCTGCGACAAAAGTCGCGGACTCGACAATACGTTTTTAACCAAACCATGATAACTCATGAAAACCAAGATGACGGCCTTCCAAAATTGCACCTTCCACCTGTTCCTAACCAACTGCAGATAATATTTAAATGCTCACAAAACGCCTTCGGGTAACGAGCCGATCGTGCGGGAACTGTAAAGCCAGATATTGTCGCTAAACAGTTACATCATCATTCCCTTCTGTAGATCGGGACCTCATCGTACGGCAATACGTGCAGTTAATGTAATACCGATTTGAGGGCTCATACATGTAGAGGACTAACTCTGCCCAATTTTTTGTACCTGTCTCAAGTCGGGATATCTGTATTCCAGTGGACGTTGTTAGTTTTCGTCTGCCACAATTGTTTTAAGCAAGCATCATGCTGTTGGAATATTGAAAGTTTCACATTTAGTGATCCTCTAGTTGTGTGCCTCCATGGCTTTATTATACGTTTGGGTTTTGATGATTGTTAAAGGTCGTATAATGACCTGTAGTTACATATTCGTCTTTTGGTCTCTGGCTGTATGCCCTCAAAAGGTCTTTCAATGTTTAATAATAGGCACTGGCTACGGATACATGGAAATGTAACAATAATAAAAATATTATTTTTAAGTTGGAGACTAATTGCTGGAATGCAAGGCTGGATAAGGAACAGGTTAATTACGAATGTAACAATAATTATTGAGTCTACGGTTACATTGCGTTATTGTTGCATTATCATTTATTCACTTAAAAGCAGCCATCACAAACGATTGATACAGCAATATGCACATCTGTATTTCATACCATATAATTCCATCCTGTACTATACTTTTTCGAAGTTGAAGAGACTTTCAATGTCTGTCATGCTTCAGATTGAAAAATATTTGTTTACTCTTGCGATCAAGGGTTTGTAAATAAAAATCCTTGTTACGACGGTTATATTTTCGTTCAATTTTATTGTTGGATGCACATACAAGGTTGCAATATGATTTAATTACCGTCCATTACTGATTTTAGATTCACCATCTACTCAGCATAGGTGAACCAGTTGCTTCGCAGGGCGCAGCATTATACGACCGCAGAGGTTGAACCCTGAACGGTTGGGGCAAGTATGGACACAACATTCAAGCTGGATTCAGCTCTAAATTTGGATTGTGATTAAATAGTTGACACAGCATAGGTTTCTGACACAGAATGAATGTGGTCTAATGAACTTAAACAAAAATTTTTGCCTTTGAGCAATTCACTATGCTGTTGAATATTAATCCTCTCAAAAAAATGTTTGAAGAAATTTTCTTTTTATTTATGAAATCTGAAATGAAAAAAATTGACCCCCCAATTTTTTTTTCACATCCCCCTTTCCCTTATTTCAAAACTGATCTCAATTCAAATTTCTAATGAAGTTTGCAACAATAACTACTCATTTAAATACATCATAAAATATTAAAATGTAAAAAAAGTGCTTGTTATTACTGAATGGTAAAGATTGTTTTAATCTATCAGTTGGTAGTAAAGGTGAATATACATTGTATATTGTATAAAACAATGATTTAAGTTGATTCAACTACTATTCTGGACAAAGAAAGATAACTCCAATTGAAATCCAATTGGAATTTCTTGCTATTGCACAATATTGTGCAATTAGATATTTCTTGCTATTGTGCAATACTGTGCAATTGAAAATATTTGCTATTGCACAATACTGTGCAATTGAAGATTTCTTGCTATTGCACAATACTGTGCAATTGAAGATTTCTTGCTATTGCTGAATACTGTGCAATTGAAAATTTCTTGCTATTGCACAATACTTAATATAATAATTTTGGATCCTGATTTGGACCAACTTGAAAACTGGGACCATAATCAAAAATCTAAGTACATGTTTAGATTCAGCATATCAAAGAGGCCCAAGAATTCAATTTTTGTTAAAATCGAACTTAGTTTAATTTTGGACCCTTTGGACTTTAATGTAGACCAATTTTAAAACGGGACAAACAATTAAGAATCTACATACACAGTTAGATTTGGCATATCAAAGAACCCCAATTATTCAATTTTTGATGAAATCAAACAAAGTTTAATTTTGGACCCCGATTTGGACCAACTTGAAAACTGGGCCAATAATCAAAAATCTAAGTACATTTTTAGATTCAGCATATCAAAGAACCCCAAGGATTCAATTTTTGTTAAAATCAAACTGAGTTTAATTTTGGACCCTTTGGACCTTAATGTAGACCAATTTGAAAACGGGACCAAAAATTAAGAATCTACATACACAGTTAGATTCGGTATATCAAAGAACCCCAATTATTCAATTTTTGATGAAATCAAACAAAGTTTAATTTTGGGACCCTTTGGGCCCTTTATTCCTAAACTGTTGGGACCAAAACTCCCAAAATCAATACCAACCTTCCTTTTATGGTTATAAACCTTGTGTTTAAATTTCATACATTTCTATTTACTTATACTAAAGTTATGGTGCGAAAACCAAGAAAAATGCTTATTTGGGTCCCTTTTTGGCCCCTAATTCCTAAACTGTTGGGACCTCAACTCCCAAAATCAATACCAACCTTCCTTTTGTGGTCATAAACATTGTGTTTAAATTTCATTGATTTCTATTTACTTAAACTAAATTTATAGTGCGAAAACCAAGAAAATGCTTATTTGGGCCCTTTTTGGCCCCTAATTCCTAAAATGTTGGGACCAAAACTCCCAAAATCAATCCCAACCTTCCTTTTGTTGTCATAAACCTTGTGTTAAAATTTCATAGATTTCTATTCAGTTTTACTAAAGTTAGAGTGCGAAAACTAAAAGTATTCGGACAACGACGACGCCGACAACGCCAACATGATAGCAATATACGACAAAAAATTTTTCAAATTTTGCGGTCGTATAAAAACCCAATAAAACATAAAAATACAATTAAGTCAATTGTGAAAGCACTTGATGTAACATTTGCCGACAAGTTGAAACTGGTGGAATCGGTGTTTTCATTTTCAGAGTCCAGATATTTTGTGATAGGTAATTTCATTCTTATTGACGAAAAAAATTAAGCAACACAACTTTAGACGGTTCAAGTTTAATTAATCTAGCGTACATTGAAGTGCATTAATGTAACAATAACGCAATGTAACTGTAGACTCAATTATTATTGTTACATTCATTTCGTAATTAATCGGATCCTTACCCCCAACTCTGTATTTCGGCAATTAGTCTCCAAAGTATCAATAATAGTTCTATTATTGTTACATTTCCATGTAACCATAGCCAGTGTCTTAATAATATGACCATATTAGAACAATGTCGCTGGTACCCAGAAAGGATAATGTTCATTGACGTGGGTTCTTGCTTCTTCATAGACTTCCCAGTACCAAATCAGTGATTGGTCGCTGCACTAAGGAGGATTTTTGTTTCAGTATTCCAGCATAATTCTCCATTTAGCCTGGTTTCTATAAAAGGATAAAGGAGGCCACAGTACAGTGGTACCTTACCATTTCCTATTTCAATACCATTTGATAGGTGACCAGTTATATTTCTTATAACACTTCTATATATAATATACATAGCCTTACCACAAGCAAAAAAGTCTAGGCATTTCTGAACATAGTTGCTATTGACTGACAATTGGTCAAATTCTTTCACAATGCAGAGTTTGATAAGAAAATAATTGGTTTAGGGAATATTTCGAGTGATGCATACGTTCTGATGTGGCTACTTCCCTCTTTAAGTTAATGTTTTACTGTAATGAGCTTAGGCTCTATTGATTGAATGCTTTAAATAACGTTATTTCTCATCATAAAATCATGACAAACTAGACATAAGAAGATGTGGTATGAGTGTTAATGAGACAACTCTCCATCTGAGTGACAATTTATAAAAGTAAACCATTATAGGTCAAAATAAGGTCTTCAACATGGAACCTTGACTCACATTGAACAGCAAGCTATAAAGCAGTGTTCTCCCCAGCCCGTTTTAGCGTCGCGGTACTAGCGTCGCGGTACCGCGACGCTATATTTTTTCACCGTGATGCTATAATAATTCCCGCGACGCTATAATTATTCCCGCGACGCTATAATTATTTTGAAGATGCTATTTTACTTGTCCTCAATTTTGAACTTTCATCTATTATCGATTATGATCATAAAAGTTATATCACCTTTAATTGTAATCCCTTTAAGTCGGACACTAAAGGCAATTAAGAGATTAAATAGCTAGGTGTTAATTGCCCTCAGGGTGATAACTGTAAAAGTGTTTGGATGCGAATATCCCAAGCTGACACTTGTGACATGACTAATACCACGTGTCTGCAATCACCAATATCGACATGGAAAAATGCAATCACAAAACAATTCGAAATCAACGTTTTGTATTACGAAATTTCAGAGATTGAAACGATTTTTATTTTTTTTTTAAAAGGTCGTTTATTTGTGCAATTCTCCAAAAATTACTTTCTTTCTCTTCCGGTAATACGAGAGCAAGAATTTTGGTTTAGAGCTAAAATAAGTTTAATACTTCTTTAAAAAGTTATCATAATTGGCTTAAGTTTATGTTTAATCCATTTAATGCAATTTAAAGCGTCTTATTCATTCACAATCTCTTGTCAAACAATGTTTATTCTCGGACTGATTTTCGTAAATTTTACTACGGCCGCCATTGCACATTTTTGTGTAAAATACGGATCGGAACCGGACCAGATATGAAAAAAATCCGCATTTTCACGATAATGACAACAGATGGACAGTCGACAGAAAAATTAAACCAAAAGAGAAAACTACGCATTAACAGACTATTTGTTAGATAACTTTGTTAAAAATACATATGATTTTGATGTAAAGATAAGAAACAACTGGGACTAATTCATTGAGTGGCATGAAACAATGAATTTCATAAACATGATAAAAAAAAGTTTTTAAATTGATTTTTTTTTGCTTCTTTTGCTACTTTATCTTTACTTGATATAATATAAAAAGTAGTTAATTTTGTGTACTAGATAATTTAGTTTTGTATAAATACAGGTTGCACTGTAATGAACCATTCATTCATTTGACTTATTGTTGGGTAACTGAAACCACATATTTATTTTTATTTGGCACAAGAGGAAAAAAATAATTCTGTAGCTATAAATGAATAAAGAAGACATAAACTGAAACAACCGTTTTTGTGGTTATAGTTTAATTGTATTCTCAGTTATGAATTGAACAATATAAACTAAAACATATAAAGGAAATAGAGCATCAACGCGACGCGACAAACGACATTAAAAAAAATACAGTTATATTTTTTTTACGCAAAATGTGATGCTATCCAAAATTTCTGGGGAGAACACTGTATAAAGGTCCCCAAAAATTACTATTGTAAAACCATTGAAACAGGAAAACCAATGGTCTAATCCTTATAAAAAAACAATAAACCAGAAACACTTATAAACCACATCAATAAACTGACAATGCTATGGCAAGAAAAGGACCATAAAACAACAACAGTATGCAAAAATCCCACCAAAAACCATGGGTAATCTTTTGTGCTCTAGGATAAACAGATCCACATGTGGCACCAATCTTGTTGATCATGTCCTAAAGTAAAAATTCAGTGATAAGTCTAATTCATTATTTTGTAGGTCAATCTATACAGCAAAGAGGACATGACTGAGGTTATGGCAATTGGAACATATCCTTTTCATCGTTGACCAACTTATGATAAAGTACATAAAATTCTAGAAGAGAAGATTTCTATTTCATCACTAAGAACTCTTGGTTAAATAGCTTCCTAGTAATCAGCAACATTCTATCAATGAAACTATGATAGGAAATGCAAGTTCTTAAATATGGTATCACCTGGTAGATATCAGCTTTATATGAAAGCACTGCTGGAATGTTGCTACATAGAAATTGAAAGTTTACAATTGGGAAGCTGAAATCTTTTGTCATAAAGATTGGTTTCAAAGACCCTCATTGTCAATTTATAGATGCAAGTCAAGATATGAGGTTGACTTTACTGTCACATTAACTGTATCTGTTGTATCTTTTATTATAGATTATTACATAAACAGTGATGTTAAAGAGTGAATCGTATCTTGTTCTTTAAATTGTAATTGCTCAAGCATGAACTTCTGTCATATAACAAAAGAAGCTCAGCATCATTAAACTTTCAAAATTTACATAAGTGGTGAAGTATTATTGACATACGACCATAAATTTCTAAAAATCAGACAGGAATGTAAAAAAATGTTTGGCAGAATTTTTCTAAATAGTAACAACATATGAATGACATCTAGGTCAAACTTTAACATATGTATCATACATCACTACGGACAGGAAAAGGTTAAATCACACAAGATATTAGCTGAATATATTCATCATACAATTAATACTGAATATCATAGGATCTTATTTAGCGCTACATTACACAATGGCTCACATTTATTGAAAAAGTTAAATTTTGATATTAATGCAACAATATTTGATGACTTATTTCACCAGATAAATAACACCCATATCATGCATTTAAAACAATATGTGACATGCACGGCTAAAAACTTGCAACCATTGTTTTATTCCTCTCTTTGAAATCAATCTCAATAACAACTAAAAATATATGTTTTCTCTAATTTTATAATTACAATTATAATTACATTGCTGCCATTTTAAAACCAGAAATTAATCTTCAAATTGGATAATTACGACAAAAATTAGTAAATGTTTATTTAGGAACCCTGTTCTCAGGAAAATGACCAAGGAAAGTTTCCCTCATGGCTTTACATATATGTATCGCTTGATAACAGAAATCTTCTATACAAGTTATACAAGTTTTAAAAAAATCCACCCACAGGCTGTTTCTATAACTGTATGATGCTGATGAAAGAATCTATTATATATTTCCATAGACTAAATTGACATGTGTAAATATCCTAATTGAAAGTCTGGCAACTTCTAAATGCCTATAACTGTTGCTTTGTCAGGCAACACGTTATCATTCAAAACTCTTTGTTTTTCAGACTTCTAATCAGGAAAATTCAAAAAACAATCTTTGTACATTAAAAATTTATATTTGAAAAACTATAAGAAATGATACTCAAATATTATATTTTCTGAGCGTACACTTCAAATTAATGTATGACATATAAACCACTATTTCTTAAAAATTGATGAATTGACATGGCTTCTATAAATATGACATCAATAACAAAACTCACAAAATTGTGAATTTTGGTAAAAATTGGTGAAAAAAATAAAATGAAAATCATTGATGCAATGCTGATTAAATGAGCTAAAAATCCTGAACTGTCATTCATTTCACGATTCTAAAAAATAAAGACAGTGTGACCTTGAATGACACATGTGCCAAAAAATATAGTATGACTTATGTGCAAGGGTTGAAAATAGCAATAAACTGGCTCATGTTTCAAGTGGTTTATTTTCTACCAAATTGATATTAGAACTTTGTGTTTATATAAAAATTAAAGCAACACAGGTTAGCAGAAAAAATGTTGTCCAGTCATTTTTATATATCAAATAGAAAATTCCTTGAGATAAATATTTACTTTTTTTAAGATAGCAACAAATTTGAATCATTGTACTCAAATGCCCAATAATTACAATTTTGGATTTCATTTATCATTACTTCTAATGGGATATTAGAAAAAATCTATTGCTAATACCCCACCTTGGTTCCAATGTACTGAATATTACTGAATATTTTTTTTCAATACCCAATCCCATGTATGGAGGAATTTTCCATATAAGATGAGTTTTACAACAATTTTAATTTTGTATTACCAAAACACACTTAAAAAATCTCTGCAAATAGGCAGAAAACACATTTGTTGTATGTAATGGGTTTCTTTTATGACACAAGTGTATGTACATAAAAATGAACAAATCAGAGAATAGATGTTATATCCGATGAGTTATATCATTAGAACTCACACTTGCATTAACCTATATTTATCTTTTTTAACAATCTACACAAATATTTAGTAGTAGATGAAACCCTTCCATGAGAAATCTTATGTAAGTTATGAATGAAATGAAACAAATAATAAAGTACAAAACAACAAACAATAATAACAATCATCTATTCTGTTTTTGTTTCACTTTCATTTTGAGTCTTTTCCTCTGTGTTTTTATTTGATTCCTCTAACGATGAGTCTTTTTTATTAGATTGTTCATCTGTTACATTTTCTGATGGTTTGCTGTCTGTAGGTTTTTCTGATTGATTAGGTTTGATTTCAATGAGTCCATTACTGTCTCCTTCACCACCTGAGTTATCTAATATATCTTCATCTATTTCTTCTGAATCATCTAAATTAACTTCCTCTACATCATCATCTGCTATTTCTTCTTCAATGTCATCTAACACTTCCACATCATCATCTGTTAAAGGAAACAATATAATTGTTATAGTAAAATTTCTGAATTATCTCCCCTAGTAAAAATGATTTTAAATCAACATATTTCATTCTTTGATCCTCTAGGTAGGTACAGAGTCTTCTTTTATTCAATTACGACAGGTGCCACATATGGATCAGGATCTGCTTACCCTTCCGAAGCACCTGAAATCACCACCAGTTTTAGGTAGGGGTTCATGAGGCTGTTGTACCCCTATTTGTGACATTTTTACCTATTGTGTCTGTTTGTTTTGTTCATGCATCGTTGTCAATATAATGGAATTTTACACAACTGTCATACAAGTGAGAAGTTTAGCACTATAAAACCAGGTTCAATCCACTATTTTCTACATAAGAAAATGCCTGTACCAAGTATTCCTCAGAGTTATTTTTTTTGTAATTTTATTTTTTACTAATCCAGAACAAATTTTTTAAAGATTTTTTGTAAGTTGTAACTACTGCCAATGCCAGATATAACATTAATTAGTCTTCCTTCAGAGACTACCTTTGCAACTAAGACAAAACCATGTTGTTGGTAAAAAGAAAAATTTCATTTCCCCCCTGACAAAAACCCAGGATAAATTCAACTTATGTCAAGTCTTGTTGCTTTCCCAATATTTATATTGTAACAAGCATTCTGCAAGTATTGCATGGTAATAAAAATACCTGTTACAAATTATTTTAACTGGAACAAAATTAATCATTAATTTGTTATATTTCCTATTCAAATATATAAGTCCCAATATAATTTGAGGTTTAAACTAAAATGTATGAAAACTTTCTGTTGCGAATAAACTTTCACTAAAAGAGTTGTTTTATTCTTATATTTCAGGAACTATAACTCTGCAAAAAAATCATCTGAACAGAGCAGAATAAGAACTTGATCTTAAACTTGTCATGGTCAAACTATATACAAATAACACATCAATATCTTTCAGTTAACAAAAATAGTGAAAAAACTGATTGTATGTGTGAATTTTCTAAGCCAATAACTCTCCAAAACAAATTGTTCAAAGAAAACAGAATTCAAAATTGATATGTGACTTGTCATGGTTAAACTACATAACATACAAGTATCTCAGGTAAATATCTTTAAGCATAAAAAACAAATATCTGAAAACTGATTATTTGCGTGATTAAATCCATGTTGTAGGATACAGGCAGAGGACGAGGGGAAACCATAAATTAAAAGAAAGCCTTACCATCAATAGATTCATTCACTTCATCATCATCATCGTCATCATCTAGCACCTCATAAACTTCATCTTCTAGAAAGAAAAATAATTATTTGTCATGTTAAAAAGCAGACTTTTTTTCCTTATTTGTCATTAGATGAAAACTACTTCATATCAAAGGTACATGTAAGTTTTGCACATGTAAAGGCTGCTTCTTAGCATGAATATTGTAAAGATTCTTAATTAAGTGTTGCATACTGTAAAATTTTTTAAAGCTGTTTATAGCTGAAGAAAAACTATGGAAAATATACATGTGTGGTATGTGAGACTGACCCTTGTAGCAGTTTCTTTAAAATATTTCTTTTCACATGCAGTTGTTGTTATTGTTCTAATTCAAGCAATGTTGGCAATATGCATTTTTTCTATTTTGAACATTGCATAATATTGATTTGAAGGATCAAGAGTTAAAAGAAAACTAGCTGCCTCATAATCATATATCCAATATATACTTTAATGCAACAAAGTGCACACTGAAATTTATAAGCGATTGTTAAAAACAATGTAATTTTTCAAGGAAATGGTATAATTATCAAACTACTATGGATTCATTATAAATACCAATTTTCATGGGTTTAGTGGGGACAGGTGATCCATGAATCTAAATTTTCTATAGGCTATGTATGCAGAGATTTGCAAAACCATGAAATCAAATATCCAGTAAAATAATGGTCCTTGTCCAAAACTAAAAGAATTATTAACAAATGAAGGCCTTATAAGGTTATACTGTACCTTGGTCCCCATCTTCATCCTCATCATCATCATCTTCATCTAATACAACCACTGAGTCATCCATGTCATCGTCGTCATCATCACTACAGAAAAAATAATCTTCAATTTCTAACAGGAACTATGAGAACCATTTATAATTCAATATTGAACAATATATTAGTAACTTGCTATGCTGACTGAAGTGCAGAATCAACAATATGTTTTAAGGTCAAGGATTACATACTGTAAAGCCACATATGTTCGTGTACACTTAATGTCCTTATTTCATGTTTAGCCTTTCTAGCCACTTCACAGCAACCTAATTTTTCTAAATTTCAAATTTGCTTAATTACATTAATTAGTAAAAATCCAAATTCTATTCCTGTTCTTTTTATACATTGTACTCCCAAATGTCACAAAATTTAATTGGTTGAAAGTTTTCTTTTCTTCTTTGGCAATGATGTAATGTTTAGAAAAGAAAAATGTGTCTATTTGGTGTTTTTCGAGCTATCCTTGTCTTTTTGCAGTTCTTATAAAATGTGCAAATATCAGGCTTTATTAATGATCTAAAAATCTCAACTGTTTATTGTTCAAAAATTTTAATTTTGAATCTCTATCTTGAATAGAGAAATGACATATATTTCCATGTACTGGTAGAATCCGAGCATGCTAAGGCCGCTACAAGGTAGCAATCACACCAGCAAAATGGAAAGGGATTAATATAAGTTGCAATAAATTTTTTCCCAATCCACTATAAATAAATATGTTTAAACTTAACTAATCCATGCAAATTCCTCAACAGTAAAATATACAAACCTGATTCCATTTTCTACTTCAATGTCCGATGCTAAATAGTATTGTAATGGATTAGGCCACATGTCATCTTTTACCACCTAAAATATATCATTAATTAAGTCTCAGGCAATGAAGTTCATTGACATGCAAGAACAAGTGCATTTTTTGTTTTAAGATTTGGAGACTGCAAAAGAAACACAACATTCATAAAGTACTTTTCATACTTTTCAAGGAAAAGCCATAAAACCAATGACAATCTTAACTAAAACCAATGACAATCTTAACTAAAACCAATGACAATCTTAACTAAAACCAATGACAATCTTAACTAAAACCAATGACAATCTTAACTAAAACAAATTACTATCTTAACTAAAACCAATGACAATCTTAACTAAAACCAATGACAATCTTAACTAAAACCAATGACAATCTTAACTAAAACCAATTACTATCTTAACTAAAACAAATTACTATCTTAAGAGTCTTTAAAAACATTTGTTTGATATTCCCAATCAATAAATTTGTTTATAAGGCCAGGGTTTTTTAATTTGTTGGTTTACGGATTTTCCCCATGAAAAAGTCGGGTCAGTCGTTCACAAAAAAAAAAGAGAAAAAAATATCTTTCAAGACAGAAAAATATGCAAAATAAATACATATTTCACCTTTCTAACAATATGTTTGTTATGCTATTTTGTCATCATTTCTTAGATATTAGTTCGATGAAAGGAGTAGGTCCGGTAAGGACTCATTTTGGCCTCAAATTTCAGTTTCATCTGAAGAAAGATTTTGACCACTTTTTAAACACTTAAGTGTCTATTTCACTTGATTTAATTAGTTTATGTGAAAGATTTTAACTGATTAAGTCATTAAAAACGATCCGATTGAAGCTCAAATATGAAAAATCTCTCAAATATGCCAAAAAACGTCACTTTTCAGATTGTTTTTGTCAAAAATGAAAGTGGCCGCATCCGTGTTCATCCACAACCTTTATATATGTTATGTATTATCATAAAATACAACTTACATTGCAATATTAAGGATGAACACGAATGCGGCCACTTTCGTTTTACACGGAAACTGTCTAAAATTGAACTAAAATGATAGAATTTTGAAGATTTCAGTAATTTAGCATGACTTAATGGTGTTACAACCCGATATATGTGCATTGTATTGTCAAAAACAGCCCATATTTATGTAGCAGAAGCATTCAACTGTCCAATAAATAACTAAAAGTTTACACTTTAACAATTTTGTAAAACTGTTATATTTTTGGGCCAAAAAGGGGCCTTACCAGACCTACTCCTTTTATTGCTCAGCTGTCATAAACATCGCATGACATTCTAATAATTTCCCGTAAAAAAAGGGGGGGGGGGGTGTACGTGCACAGACAAAGACGAAATTAAATCATCATTTCACAAACAAGAAAAACAGATTCGCATAGCTCTTAATCAATTCCAGTAAAAAATTGGTGAATGATGATCTTCAAGCACGAAAACTGATAAAGAAAAAAAATGTAAAAACAGTGTACGAAAATAAGTTTCAACACACGTGTCAAAAACGTAATAGACTCGTCCACTTGTAAAAACCAGAATATCAAGGTTATCTGTTGTCATGCCTTCCCATTTTTTATCCAAATGGACGATATTTTTTTATTATCTATGAAACAAGAAAATTCCAAATGATTATTTAATATTCAGTACTTAAACTTGATGTCTTCAACCTGTCCACATTTGGACAAGGCTATTTCTATCAGATGATGCATCTTATGGACTGATGACAAATACGGGAAACAAACTTATTGTGTAATTGGTTGTAAACACAGGTTTCGTTTCGCAAAATTATTTGCCCAAACAACATTTCAAGGTCAGTTATAATTGATTTGTCTATTTTTAGAAACGTAAACTGGAATTTATTTTTTCACTACAGAAAGTGTTTTCAATTTTGTTAGTGATTAACGCATTTCATTTCATAAATTCATAAAAAAAAGAATATTTAATTATTTTTCAGGGATAATGCATTTGTTAGGGTCAGCAGGAATAAAAAAGCATGAAAAGTCAATTTTATTTTTATTCTGGAAATCGGCAAAATCGGGTCGGCGGATCCGTAAACCAACAAATTAAAAAATCCTGGCCTAATGTTTACATTTGTAGCCTCTATATAGAGCAAGACAAAATTAACTGAAATTATACTGTAAACAAAACTATTCTGAAAGCTTTGTTCTTATACATTATTTATGTAGACTGTTAAAATCATACGGAAATACAACTTTAATTTTCTTTTGGCCTTAATAAAACATTGCAACAATTTTAAGAATTAACAGTGTACTTACTTCTGCTATGTCATCAGCTGAGGGATCAGTATTATCTTCAAACCACTGGAAAAAGCTTCGACTCTGACCTCGTTTTCTTTTCCGATTGTTTCCATTTTGTTTTATTTTTGCAGATATGTCCATTCCATTTTTCCATTCTATTTTACTGGATTTTGAGGTTGGATCTCCTATTCAATAATAAGTTTAAACGATTAAGCTCACACACCCCAAAAAAAGTTTTTTAACAGACTCCTCATAATGACATTATTAACATTATGTTATTGTGTATCCTATATATAAGATGCTACATTGTATTAATTTTTCTTTTAGTTTTGACATTGTATTTTTCATTTTGTTTTACCCTGACAATAAATTGCTGTTGTGTGTTACATACATGTATATTGTGTTCAGCACTGGGTGCCATGATTGGCTAAATAAAATATAGATGGATTGGTATTTGGCTGTTGAAGGTTCAGCAGCAAATATTGCATGAGTATTCATTGTGAGGACAACATAAACAAGTTATTTTAAAATCAACTGATTGGTATTGGTGATTTCTTAATCTAGAAAGGAGCATAAGAAAGGCTAATAAATAACACTTTAATAAGATACAAACCTGTAAAAGATAAGTGAAATTCCTTCACAAGTACTGTATTGCTGAAGTATGGATTTGAAGCAAACACAAAGCTGATTTTATATCCTGATTTAATATCCTCAAATTCTTCTACTTCAAGCTGAAATTAAAAAAAAAATCTTAAATTATTTGTAACAAGCATTCTGTGAATATTGATGGCAATACAGTCCCCTACCAGTTAAAAATTCATTGAATTGGAACTAAATTCTAACTTGATCTATAACTTGTCATAGTGTATACTTTACAACAAATATCAAGTCAATATTTTCAAGCATAACAGAAAAAAGCGTTGAAAACTGATTATTTGAGTGAAGGATTTTGTAAGTCCAAGAACCATAACTCTCCACAAAATCATAAGACCGGAACAAAATTCAAACTTGATCTGTAACTTGTTGTCATGATAAAACTATATACCAATTTTAAAATCAAGATCTTCACGCATCAAAATAAAAGTGTGGAAAACTGATTTGCTGGACCGACGGATCGACAGACAGACGGACAAACTTAAAGTCCCCTTCAACATAAAATAAAGGTATAAAACAAAATCAAAGAATAACAAACTACATTACTTGTATAACACATAAAATTCAGAAAAAGACAATCTCAAGGACAGTAACATTACTTATTAATTCAGTCACTAGACTATGATATAGCTGGGCCTGAAAATCATCAACAAACTGATATGTACAGACAGTAATGTAGCTTTATAGAAAATATTGTTGTTTATTGTAATAAGTTCCTATCAATATAACTTAAACAGGAGAGACTGTACATTCAAACTCATAAGTTAAATAAACTGAAGCCTTCAAAAAAAATATTGAAGACCAAAATACAAACCACAGTATACTAACAACAACATAGAAAACAAAAGACAAAGCAACACAAACACCACTAAAAAAGGAGGAATCTCAGCAGGTGCTGCAGAAGGGTATTAGATTCTGTTCCACATGTGACATGATAGGAAATGATATCAGACAACTAGAAACTAACTAGTTTCAAGACTATAGACAGGTGCATTGATAAATGTGGTATGATTAAACTACTTCTTAGATGCTTTTTACTCCCTTATTTTTCACCAATGCATGAAATTTTCAAATTTCAAATTATCTTCTTAAATAAAACTTACTTTACTTAAATAATGCAGGCAATCTTCTTCTACATCTTCTAGAACAGCAGAAATCTGTGGATGATTTACAAACTGAAATACTGTTAAGGAATACATTACTGGGTTGCTTACTTTAGAATAACATGTAAAGAATGTTGTTCAATGTACAACGTATAACAAATACATTGTATAATTTGGTATAAACAATGAAACTTGAACTCCATGTGTACAATATGATGACCAAATTACATGTGTCATGTGACACACTCACAAGTTTAAGCCATACATGTTACGTAGCATGCTTTTTGTTCTTTTTTGGAAGAAATAGATCTATACATATATGTCATACTAGACATGCTTATGAAATATTTTATATGCTTATTTAAAAGTTGACTTTTTTTGGACGTTTAGGGTTGTCAAAGTATATTCAACTGGGTTTTACTGGACAGGAAAACAGTACAGTGTTTTCTTTGGCTGGGCAATACTCCAAGAAACAGGTAATACTGGGCAATATAATTTCTTAAGCTTATTTCAACACAAAATAGTAAAGACTTGTTGTAGTTTCATAGTATTATAGCTAAATATATACATTTTATACAGATAACCATTGAGAGTAAATTTCAAATTCATTTCGTTAATTTCTCAACTTAAATTCTGTGTAGTCAAAATACAAGATTTGCATATTTTAGGATTCCTTGTTCTCACTGAAGACTTCACAAGTTGAAGTAAACGCTATGAGTAACTACATTGTACATGTATATTGAAAGACATGCATAATGGGAAAGAATTGATGAAAAAATTATTTGAAAAGACTCTTTGAAAACCTTCACTTTAATTTTGTAAAATTAGTGCAATAAAGGTATTAGTTGCACTTACATGACTTATGTTACTTGCAAACATGACAAGGCAGGTGGTTGATGTGAATTTCCTATAAAGCATTCAGGAACACACAAAAGAAATTTACTGACTTTGAAATAACTAAATTTATGCAACTCAATGTGATGCAAAAAATCAACAAGTAAAGTAGACTGATGGGGGTTACAATTTTGGCATATACATTTTTGCCCGAGGGAAAATCTGAAAGGGATAAACTTTCATTAATTGTGAACTTGGGTAAATAATTCTTTTAACTACATGTATCTAGGGTTTGTTCCAAGCCTGATTTCCTAGTGTGAAGTTGTATAAACAGCATATTAAAGCCTTGAATGGTAGGAGCACCTCTGTTCAAACTTTTCCAAGAAAGATAACTCAAATTTATCCTTTTCTCTATACTGTATGAAAGGGTGACATACATTGTATATCTTACAATGTACATGTCTTTTTAATATAGGGCCAAGACTTCCTGAATTTGAGAACTCAAACAACGGCTTGGGTAATATAAACATTGTATGGGTTCATCATTCATTTTTTTTATTTCAATTTTTGCCATTTGAATAGGGATGCATTTTGAAAAGTTGCCAGGTATGTTTCAGTTTTGAATTTTCTTCAGAGTTCAGTATTTTTATGATTTTACTTTTGACCCAAAATCGTTCCCAAATTATGAGAATTAGTATTGCCACAAATGAACTGTTACCAATTGCGATAGGACAAGGAAAATGATGAAAACTGAAGCAAGTTAACTCGTACCACCGAAAACTCGTACCACTTTCACTCGTACCAAAAAAGTTAACTCGTACCAATGTAAACTAGTACAACTGGGAAGTCGTACCTTTAAAAATATATTAATTAATGAAAACAACAACCTATAGCTAGTACCCAAATATTTATTATATATCAAAGTTCTAGTTTCAGTTTTGAAAAAGGATACTGCTGTAACCCAAAAATTTGGTATATTCTTTATCAGCTCATTCCTTTGCTCATAATGTGGTTTCCTTAGCTTATTGTATTTCTGTTCTACTTGGAGAATTTCTTCGCTAGCCTTTTCATTCAGTGCATCAATTTTATTCTGACAACCATCGATATCTTCCAGTGCTTTTTGTCTATAAAAATCAAGGCTTTGTTCTACGTCATTGGCATCGTCTGACATGGTTTCAGAGAGTTTTTGTACTTTGGCAAGTGGTTGGGCAGTCTCTTCAGAATTAGCCATAATGTGTTTTTTCAACCTTTCTTACTTTGTTTATGTATACACTAGATTTTGAATATGTTTCTATTTTGCGCGAATGCGAGTGGAATACACAAATCTGCAATTTTGTAAGAATCATAACGATTGGATAATATTGTAAACCGGATGGTGTTTTCCCAAATATTGACTAATCAACTTTAGTTTTACAAGAAAATTGTTTTTATGGGAGGTAACTCTTCACCTTACACTGGAAGGCATCAAAATGGCCGACTACGACCCAGAAAGAAATGATGAAAACAGTGACAATATCTTTGAAATCTTGCAAAAACAAAACATTGCTCAAGTGACAACCCAAACATTAGAAGGAGTAAAGCACGAAAACACAAATGGAAATATAACAAACGCAAAGAAATCGAAAGTTTTTAGAAATCTACCAGGTCTGCAGGTTGCACATGTTGTGAAGGAAGAAACAAATAATGAAGAGACACCACCAGATCCCAAAAGACCGCGTTTAACTGGTCTCCCTGTTACAAATACACCAGACACTTGTCCGAGTCCAGACACTGGTAAAAGAAGGCGTATACAGCACGATTACAGACGACTTTCCAACTCTGGATACTTGGATGATTATGTTAGTGGCAGGGAAAGGAGATTCTCCTCAGCAAGTGATAATTCAGATATCAGTATGTCTCCATCCCCACCAAAATTGAAGACACCTGTGTCACCAAGTATAAAACTTGTTGCATCAAGTGATTTATCTCAGAACAAAGGTACTGTTGCTTTAATACATGTATGTATAAACGAAATCATTAGTCTATAATTGGTTTGTTTATTCAACAATTGTCTGATGATTGTAAGCTAAGGTAATGCCACTCATAATCACTTAATTCAATCAAATCCTGATTAATTAAAGTTACATTATCAACAAGGTCTTTATAATTCGATCTTTTGATTGGTGAATATAATAATAATTAATTGTATTTTTATTTCAGGTAACATCAGAGGCTTCTACATGTACAAAATGTATATAACACTTTTTTTTTTGTAATATTGAATATAGTCAATATTTTAAGTTTGTATGTATCAACTTGGGGGTCGGCTTGTACCGTTGTGTATGTAACTATTTGTTATTACACAAGATGAAAGACTTGTTAGGATCACAGTCAATTGAAAGAAAATGCTAATTACTGCTGATTAATGTTGATGTCTGAATTCTTTTTATATACGTTTTAAT
Organism: Mytilus edulis; assembly: GCF_963676685.1. Taxonomy (NCBI): domain Eukaryota; kingdom Metazoa; phylum Mollusca; class Bivalvia; order Mytilida; family Mytilidae; genus Mytilus; species Mytilus edulis. The sequence continues at coordinate 21,691,529 of NC_092344.1, forward strand.
ATATTAAGCAGTTAATATTATACCCAATAATCTTGAAAAAAATCTTGTACACCTTTTACATTATAATAAAAATCATAAACATTTATGAATTACAATTAATATATATATCTTTATTTTTATTCCTTATCCTTATAAATATTTTTTTTTTGGAGGCCGGATCGACCCGAAAGCTTTTTTATCAGGTCAGTTCGCACCCAATACACTTTCACACCAACATGTTCGCTCCCTAGGTCTGTTCGCACCTTACACGTTCAAACCTTATTTTTATTCAAATTCAAGTTGAATATATTAGATATTTTTTTACTAATTGGATGATATTAATTATAAAATGTTAATTACAATGTACAGTACCTGGCCAAAAGTATTCGCCACCTGCATTTTTTTGTTATATTTCATATAAAAACATATTTTTTCAAAAAAATATTTTGAGGGTATTTATGGTTGGATTTTTATCAACATGGCCTTAAAAGACATAGAATTGTCTAAAGTATGTTTGTTTATTTGGTAATACATTTAGCTTTGTCTTCAGGTGTTTTTGTTTTCTCTTGATGTGAACGCATACAAAAAAAATTTATAATTTAATTTGGTTGAATATATAATTATAGCGAATTTCTGAACAGAAAATATTATTTATGTTCATTGATGTTTATCTTGTGAAAAAACGAAAATAATCCACAAAATAAATATAACCAAATAAACCTGTGACAATTCTGCTTCTATTAGTACAATGTACCAATTTACTTTAAATCAAACCAAAAATGACTCCAAAATATTTTTTTGGAAAAATGTAGTTTTATATATATAGAACACACCCGTGATATCGCGGGTCTGTGACTGAATTAAAGTATACTATGCGCAAGCATTATTTTAGTATTAGTATTGTCATCTGATAAAGTCATGCCGATTATAAGATACACTGTTTTCTCTGCTTTCAAATCTTTCTGTTTGAACCCGTCGAACTGGAACTTATCAATTATTGGTAATATCTTAGAAAGTCTTACTTATTAAAATACTACAATAGGTAACAATTCGACAATTTAGTAGTGTCAACCCTGTGATTATGACCCGTGTATATAGCATATTAATCCTGAATACACCGTTTGTTGGTGCGCCTGTCAGATGCGGAACGTGCAGATAAGGTAATAGGTAACAGGTGAATATACTATTGGTATCGGTATCAGACTCGACCCGGAACTTCTTAATTATTGGCAATATTAATTGCGTGGAAAACAAAAGGGCCTGGAGTGGTGTAATTTTTAATCTACACCTTAGTACAATATTAGTTATATTTAAAGTTGAATTCTTTGATTCGTCGTTTTTACGTGATGAAGGCTGACTAATTGGACCTCGTAATTTTAGTATTATAGATATATATCGAAAAATCTCAAGTGACAAATACTTATGGCCACACTCTGTATGTATGTTTTCTGCTAATTGAGTAATTTGTATTTGTACCGTACGTGACAGCTAAACTTGATATTATTGTTGAGTGTTTGAAAATCATGATCATTGTTGTTTTAACTTGCTTTGATGTAAATACTGCATGTAATTTAAATTTATTGATAAATTTTCTTCTACGTCCGAGCCTCTGAAATTGTCCCACCCCGATTTTTTTTATTTTGAATAATGTACGATTTTTTGATTTTGTTCATTTCTGTTGTACTGATAAATTTCAATAATTTCATTTCATTCAAAACTTTCTGTTTCAAATTTTGGTTTTCATATTTTTTTTAGTAATTCAAAATAATTGTATCGACATATTCTGATATTCTGCTACTCAATGAAAACATCATCTACCAAGAATAGAATTTGATTACGAGAAAGGCATGAAATAATCAGGTTACTACATTGTAGTAAAACGCTGTGTTCAAGAAGGCCATGCTGTACATGTACATGTATGTCACAAATTTCTGTGATTAGAAAACCATGGATTTTGTTAAATATACAATGACTATGTGTCAGGGAAATTCAACTGTGAATCAATATCCAAAGCTCAAGATTCGTGGAACAAATTGGTACAAAAAAACAAAACTGGATCAGATATATATTATAAAGCATTTATAAATTTTACAAAATGTACATGTAAGGTACAAAAAAATGTACAATGTAGGGGTTTAGGGTACAAATTAGTATTGGGTTAGAGATGGTTTAGGATAAAGGTTAGTTAATTGTACATGTATCTGTATATATGTTTGGACCCTAAATTAATAGAATGGCAAATAAACAAATTATTATATTTTTTGTTATCTTTGACTTCATTTTCTTATGTTAAACCAATAAACTATCAAACATGCTCGCTGCATTGAAAAGAGAGCAGTGAAGACCCATTGGTGGTCTTCTGCTGTTGTCTGCTCTATTGTTGGGTTGTTGTCTCTTTAACACATTCCCCTTTTCCATTCTCATTTTGACCCCTATTGTTTTTTTTTAATAAAAACAAGTTACCATTGTTTGGCCTAAACATGGACTTGTTGAATTGGTGCTCTGACAGGTATATTGTCCAATGACCAGGTCACCCTCTAGCATGTCTATGGGAGAATCAAAGTATAAGTAATGTATACATAAGAAACATTTATTTGTCTGTTTTTCAGCCAATGAATCAGTCTGATATTTTGATTGTTTTCTTTCAGTTCTATGCCAAATGGTAAAAGAGCACAAGTTTCCTGATAAAATGATGAAAGAAGAAAAATTAGTATCAAATGGAATTGACAAGGCTCATAATAAGGAGGTTTCTGTTGAAAAATGTAATGGAGGAGTCAGTGATCATGATGATAAGCGATCAGTGAAAGATGAAAATCAAACTAAAACTTCTAAGTCAGATGAAATTAAAACAGAAAAAGAAGGATCTAGCGAAAAGAGTCCTGTCAAAAGTCATAAAAATGAAAGTTCTGTCAAAAATGAAAGTTCTGTCAAAAATGAAAGTCCTGTCAAAAATGAAAGTCCTGTGAAGGAAAGAAGCAGTAAAACCCCATCAAAAGAGGGGCATCACTCAAAGCACCACCATAAACATAAACATAAACACAAGCACCACAGTTCTCATGATAGAACACCCGTCAAGCAAGAGGAACCAATCTCTAGACCGAAGAACTTTGATATAAGGATGTCACCTGATGTACGAAGTTCACCAGATATACATAACTCACCATATAAAACAGAGGATGATCCCATATCTCACAATAGCATAAGAATCTTAGGGAAGAAAAGAATCCTGAATAATTGTGGCATTCAGGTTTGTCTGAAAAGGAGAACTGAAAATAAATGTATACAGGTTTCTCTAAAAGGATCAAAAGATCATCATTCGTCATCACATTCCTCCTCAAAGTCAGAAAAACACCGTGAGAAATCTAAGGAACATCGATCATCTCATGAGCACACAACAGATCATAAATCCTCTCATGAGTCTTCAGGCACCAATAAACACAATGAGAAGTCTAAAGACCACCATACATCATCGTCACATTCTTCATCTAGTAAACATCAAGAGAAATCAAACAAATATGGCAGCAATTCAGCACCAAAGTCTGAAGATAAAACTAAAGCTTTGGTGGATCTCATGCAAAACAAAAACCTGGAATCCAGTAAAGATTACAGATATCGTAAATTCAGAAGTACAAAATATACTGATGAGCCATTTGCTAATTCAAAATTTCGTAAATTGTTTCATCTAGAAAAATGTACCAATGGTGGTGCACTTGTTCTTCATGTATATCAAGATGAGCTTAGAAATCTAACATCCGATGAAATGACAAAATTTGTGTCAGAATATTTTGATTTTGTTTATGGGGAATACCCCGAGGGAGTTGGGAACTGTGCCATGGGTATAGTTCATAGGTCAGCAGTCAACATGCCAGATTTTATTGATTATTTTTCCGAAAAGTTCCCAACTTTACACTGCCAATCAGGACTAATGGGTAAATCTGACATTGAATCTACCACTATCTCTAAATATCGTGAGAGCATGATGAGCACGTATAAAGATGGTACTCATCGCTCAGGTCCACTGATGCAGATAAGTGTAGTAGGAACAGTGCATGAAGAAGTGGGTGATTATTTCCCAGACTTTTTAGACATGGTTGAACAGAATCCTTTTTTAAAAGCCCTAATGCCTTGGGGAGAGAGATCTGTAGTGGCAGGTATGGCAAGGAATTTAAGTAATGATGGTCCTATATTATGGTCTCGACCTGGTGAACAGATGGTTCCAACAGCTGATATGCCGAAATCACCATTTAAACGGAAGAGGTATGATTTATATAAACAGCAATGCTAGCATGTTTTTTTAAATGGGTGAATTATGACCATCATGTGAGCTCAAGCCATTGATATTTTGAATCTGGTGAGTCTAAGCCAAGCCATTTATATTTTGGAGATCATATTATACTGCCTAAGAATATTAAAGTTTTAAGCATTGTTACTTGTGCAAAAAATTTAGATATGAGCATTGTCAGAGATGGATATGGTACATGTATGTTAAAGTCAGTGCTTTCAAAGATGTTTTAGGAAATAAGAAAGAACCTAAATTTATTTAAGACAATTAAGATAAACAATAAAACGAACAAATAACAAATATATTGTGACTCAAAACACAAAAATAAAATACTTCTTTGCATAAACTATTTCCCCTACCAGCAAAATGATAATCACCAGTATATTTCTTGGTATATTGTAAGAAGATAGGGACAAATGAAATCATCTATCATGAATATCAACTTTTCATAACTGAAATTTATGAAGATAAGTATTCAACAGTAGTCATGGTAGTAGTTGTAGAGTTATCCATATCAAATTATCTATCAATCTATCTGGTTTTTCAAGTTTGCAAAAAACAGCTGTCATTCTGTTAGTTATGTACATCCTTAGCAAAACCTATTTGTAACACTAAAATCCTAAGTACTTTAAAGAACAAAACAAAATGCTTTTTCAAGATTTATATATACGACTTATTAAAATGTTCTTTTAAATATTTTTCAGAGGAGCAAATGAGTTGAAGAATTTATCATATCTACCTCGTGCTTCTGAGCCTCGTGAAGTATTGGTTGAAGACAGAACAAGGTGTCATGCAGATCATGTAGGGCAGGGATTTGACAGACTTACAACAGCTGCTGTTGGTGTGTTAAAGGCTGTTAAAAAATCAGATGAGTAAGTTTTAAAAGTTTAAGAAAACCACATACACATGTACATGTACAATAATTATAAGCAGCTATTTCTTTATGTGGTTATTTCCGATTCACATTGATTTTTTTTCTATGCAAACTTCGCTTTGACTTGTATACATTATACATTAACAGTAGGATTCCATTGTGCTAATGAATATTTCTTTGTTACCAAAAATGCAGTTTTTTTTATTCAAGAGCAGATTTAGAATATTTTTAAGATAGGTGTTGAACATGGGGGAAAAATTGAATGTATGCAGAGCAATATTTTTTATTGGAAAATGATGCAGTCATTGTTCCATAACTGGCGACCTGAACTTCATTACATTTCTCTGCCTACCGCGCTTGGTTTCGTATTTACTATTTTCTATACAAACTGGAATTTGCTTGTGTTATCATTATGCATGAGAGGTCATTGTGTAGTAATCAGCCAGGAACCAGTTTACAAACTAACTGGTTTCTGCTTGTATTCCACTACACTCGAACAAAGTGTTGTAGTTTGACGGGAACCAGTTTAGAATTTGTAAACTACAAAACGTAATCGGTTATTGTTCATTTTGGTGTTTCATACCGACTTTTATGGTTTGAATAAGCTTAAGACCCTTCAAACATTAATGTGATAGGTATATTAAAGACTGTTTTACAAAAGGATGGAACTGTTTTGCTTTCAAAGTCGTACTATAGTGATATCTGTTATGTACGGATTTCCACTTTCACCGGTTAATTTCTTCTTTTACACGTGCTTTTGAAACTTCCTGTTTAAACATCGCAAGTTTTAAAATTGTTTTTTGAGTGAATTTAACTTATTTTAACAATCATGAAGCGTTCCAGAATCATTTTCAAGCAGTTTCTTCTTCTCTTTGATGATGGAAAATAGGTTTTTCTCAAGAAAATACCGCAAACGATCGCAGAGGAATTGAAACGTACAAGTCAAGTCGGCACCTGGTTAAATTGGCATCTAGTCAAATCGGCACCTATTTGACGTCAATTCGGCATCCAATAATATTTGTTATAATATTTTCTATTCAATTAATTAATAACTGTTACCAAGTACATAGTGAATATGTTGTTGTGTATAAAGGTAAACAACGAAGCCCTTACCCAAGCTGTTGTTTTAACAATTAGACAATTATTAAAATAAAATGGAAAACTATGAGTCCCTTTCAATAAATCAAACTTTCATGCCAAATAATAAGCAAATTTAAGGTGTTTTTTTTCAGTAAAGTTTAAAAAGCATTAAACAAACAATCCTGTAAAATGCTCAACTGGTTTAAATAATGCATAAACATATCCAATATCTCATGTATTAGTCCAAATAATTATGACGTCTGGCAAGGCTATTTTATTTTTTTTCTGTGATGTCTTCCTATGAAGTTCGTAGGAAGGCGTCCCAGAAAAAAATTAACATAGCCTTGCGGTCATAGAAAGGTGTCCCAGAATAAAATTAAAAAAGCCTTGCCAGACGTAATAATTATTTTGACTACTCATATATATATCATTAAAAATACACCAAAAAAGTCATTAAGTTGAGAAAAATAAATATATACAAAATGTACATGAACACCCAAAAATGTGAAAGTTAGTATTTAACTCTTTTTGCTTAAATACTGAAAAAAATTCTGGCAACCCCTTACTTATTTTTTACTCTTTTTGCTTAAAAAACTGTTAAAATTTATATTTAACATGGGTGACGAATTGACTAAATCAGGTGTCGATTTAACCAGGTGCTGATTTGTCCAGGTGCCAATTTAACCAGGTGCCGGTTTGACTAGAATTCTTTGACAAATGTTTGAAATTACCTGAGTTTCATTAGACCTTTGATAACAGTAACAAAAAGATTATTTACTTAATATTTTGTGGGAGAAGGGGGTTCAGACTATGTGGTATCAGGTCTGTTCGCGCCCAATACACTTTCGCACCCTACACGTTCGCACCTAGCACGTTCGCACCCAAGGTCCGTTTGCACTCTACTCATTCGCGCCCAATTTTAATTCAAATTCAAGTTGAATAATTGGAAAATCATGATTGTTGTTTTAAATTGCTTTGGTGTAAATACTGAATGTATTTATAGCTTGGTATGAGTAAAACATTGAAGACTTTTAAGGAAAAACACAAAAGATAATTGTTTTTAACAGCTTGGTCCCTTTGATCTGAAACAACGAAACAATAAAATATAGGAACCAAAATATAGCAATCCACTATTATAACCAAAACATGATAAAATCTATTCAACACACAGAAAAAAACATAGTCAGAATCTCACTTCATTTTGAAAAAAGTCAATGAAACAAAGTTATAGCAATACACTAACAAAACATGATTAAGAGTTATTCAACACAAAATAAAACGTTGACAAAATACCACTTTATTTAGAAAGGATTATTATAATTTTTAACAATACGCTATCTAAAACATGATTAAGATTTATTCAACACAAAAAAAAATGCTGTCTCACTTTATTTTGAGACAATGACAACAATTATATTTTTAAGAAAACACTTGCTTACATAGTTATTAAACACAAAACCAATTAAGATTGGGTGGGAACATGTAGGGTGTGAAAGTGAAAGGGGCGAACATGAGTGGGCGCGAACGGACCCGGATTCAGACTATGTACCAGTGAGAAATATACAAGCCTTTCTACGGTATTTATTTGTACAATTCAGGTAGTCTTGACCTATTCATTTGTCTTAAAAAACAGCCAGTTGTCACCTTCACTTCACACACACACACATATACGAATATCAATTATATGCTTACGAGACATGTTGCATTGTTAAACTAATTACGGTATGTGAAAATCAAGACTTGCATAAAAACTATCCCAATATTAGAGACAGTGGCGTCATTTTTCTTCAGAGCTTTCAGCTCTTTGATTAAATCAATCAAAGGTCTATGGAGTGCTTGATTACAAACAATACATTTCAGAGAATGTATGTGTTAATACATACATGTATATAACTTGAAGCGAGAGAGAAAAATATACATTTAAATTTCAACAACAAAATCATGGGATATCTCAGGTTATCTCCCCTGGTACATAATGTAGTATTTTGAATACTATACTTTGTCCTAGATGAACCCATGCCAGCCAGTCATAATATTTAAAAAAAATTATATGCACTAAACATCCAGTTTTAACACGGGGAACAACTACATGTATCTTTACTGTACAAATCACCACGGGTCGGTACTTTACTAGATCAACTTATTGTATGCAAAAATTGAAGCCTGCTCCCTTCATAATAAATAAACTGTATTAATGATAATGACATGTCTGGAAAAAAATGGCACCACTGGAAATTACCAGATGTCTAAACAAAATCCTTTGTAAATATAGAAATAGAGGATGTTGTATGATTGACAATGAGACAAGTATTATAACACTTAAATAGTAAAAGTGAAAACAACAAAAAATGGAACGTCTAAAGTGGTTAAAAACATTCCATTAAAATTTCGGTCAATTTCAAAACTATGTTCTCTTTTAATCATAAGGAAACAAACAATTTTAGATTTTTTCCAATAATCTTTCAAGTCCTTTGACTATAGAATGATAAACATCAAAACTAAGAAAATCAAAGAACTTTTGAAAGATAATTTTGAAACACAGATGTATAAAAACTTGTCAATAGTCCTCATAAGATATTTGAATGTAACATTTGTGATATTGCAGCACATGTTCAGACAGAGTGGTGAAAGATGTGATTTGTTTTCATCCTGGAGATTTTCCCCAGCTTGTACAGAAGTTGCACCTTGACCTTCATGAACCTCCTGTATCTCAGGTACTACTTTATATAGAACATATATACTGTGGATTCATTAATATTCGTGGAGTTTGTGATAACAGGTGAACCATTAATTTCAATATTCAACTAAGTACAAAACTTCTATTAGCTTGTATGCAGGTTTTAGTAAAACCATAAATTCAAATATCCATGAAAATGCAAGTTTTCATCAATCCACAAAATTGATACCCACGAAAATAAATGAATCCACAGTACTAGGTTTACAGCTGCCAGCACTTCTTTTATCTATTCTAGAAGTCTGTCTACAGTGGGACTCCACATTAACATTTGGTTGAAGAATATTTAAAGCATAGTCATTTCAAGTCATGTTAAATCAATTACTGTGTTTTCATCTATAGATATAAGAAGTAGTGGTATGAGTGCCAATGAGACAACTCTTCTAAAGAGACCTTATGACACAGAAATTAACAGATATAGGTCATTGTATGGACTTCAACAATGAGCAAGGCTGAACTGCATATGGTAGTCAGCTATAAAAGGCCCCGAAATCACAAATGTTTAAATATTTAAACAGGAAAATTAAAGACCTAATTAATGTACAAAAAAATGAACAAAAACAAATATATAACATAGCAAAAAACAACATCTACTGAATTACAGGCTGCAGACTTTGGACACATACATGTACATGATGGTGTTAAAATATTACATGCCATACTGAACCAGTGTGAGCCCTACATAAAAAAACTGCTTACTTTCTATTTTATTGAGTTAATGGGATTAGTTGACTACTGTTTGACTGGTGCATAAATAAAGAGTATTACTAAGATTTTAGACGTGTATAAAACCATTCTGAATGTATGTTATTGTTTTATATTTTCTAGTGTATTACCTGGGTGGAAGATGCAAAGTTAAATCAGTTACGAAGAGAAGGTATGCGCTATGCCAGAATATCTTTACGAGATAATGATATTTATTTTATTCCAAGAAATGTAGTTCACCAATTCAAAACTGTCTCTGCTGTTACAAGTATCGCTTGGCACACCAGACTGAGAATTTATTATCCAGACTTAGACACTTCTATTGAGAACGAAATTAAATCTGCAACCAAAAGGGAGGTAAGCCATGTTACTAAAGATGAAAAACATTTGACAAAAGATGAAAAACATGTACCAAAATATGACAAACATGCAACAAAAGATGAAAAATATGCTGCAAAAGATGAAAAACATGTATCAAAATATGAAAAACATGCAACAAAAGATGAAAAACAAGCAACTAAAGATGAAAAACATGCTATAAAAGATGAAAAACATATATTAAAACATGAGAAAAGAAAGGAAGAAAAATCTGTTGATAAGCATGAAAAATTAAAAGAGGAAAAGCATTCAAAACATGAAGAAAGAAAAGAAGAAAAATCTGTAGTTAAACATGAAAAAATAAAAGAGGAAAAGCATTCAAAACATGAAGAAAGAAATAGAGATGAAAAACATGAGGAAAGAAAAAGGGATGAAAAACATAAAGAAAGAAAAAGAGATGAAAAACATTCATCTAAAAATGGAGAGAGAAAGAAAGAAGAAAAAATGGCTGCTCATCAAGTGGAAAAGAATAAAGACAGTAAGACTCTAACAATATTAAAGGATGACAGTAAACCTATAATAAAGGTAAAGGATAGCAAAAGTGAAGAAAAATTGTCTGAACAAAAACATATCATTAGAAATCAGGAAACACAGAATCAGCAGAACAGATGTGTAAATAATCCTCTGGATATTGAAAAGGATAGTAGATATACAGAAGTTGGTATGAGTCAAAGTGGTGACAGATATGTCATGGAGGGGCTCCCTAAGGATAGTGGAAATATGGAAGTTGGTATGAGTCAAAGTGGTGACAGATATGTCATAGATGGGCCTGCAAAGGATAGTGGAAATACAGAAGTTGGTATGAGTCAAAGTGGTGACAGATATGTCATAGAGGGGCCTACAAAGTATAGTGGAAATACGGAAGTTGGTATGTGTCAAGATGGCGACATTGATAGATATGTCATAGAGGGGCCTGCAAAGGAAAGTGGAAATACGGAAGTTGGTATGTGTCAAGATGGCGACATTGATCGAAATGTCATAGAGGGGCCTGCAAAGGATAGTGGAAATATAGAAGTTGGTATGTGTCAAGATGGTGGCATTAATAGATATTACATTGAAGAATCAAGTTGTGAACACACTAAAGAAAATGATGAATGTGAACAAAATTGTAAAAGTGACGAAACATCAATGAACAAAGAGCCAGATACTTCAAAAATTGGAGAGAAAGTATTTGACAATTTTGCTTCAGAAACTAGTGATATTGAAACTGAAGAGAATGAATCGTTTGTTCCTGTGACAGCGGGTTTAGTTTGTGAACAACTTCCTGTGAATGAATTTGTGTCAGATGAACAAGAATCTGTACCTCCAGTGACAGAAATGCAAATTGAACAAATGGAAAATGAAGATTCAGCTGAAATCCACAGAGAAACAATAGCCTTGTTAGAAGAAAATGGAAAACAGGACAGCACTCTACCAAACAATCTTCCACAAGTGATTGCTGGTACTATTCAAACAAAGCCTGTACGGGAAAATAAACAAAACCTCTTTGAAAATGTTTTTGGCACACAGCTAAATGCAAATAACCTCATTTCAGATGGCAGCAGCAATACACAAGACAGTGTGAAATACACACAGAATTCATAGTGTTTATCAAATGCATTGGAGTATGGTCTCGAAATTTATTTATTTATTTTTATATTTGAAATTATTCACAAACCTCAGTTTCTAACTTTAAACATTGTGTACTTTTAAATTTTTCAAAATATTCAGGTAGATTTGATTTTTTATTAGAATGACATAAACTTTTAACAGATGTTGCTGCCAGAAAAGAAGAATATATAATAAATATTTTTTATTATGACTTGACAAAATCTTTGGTTACCTTGCTTGCTAGCTGAACTGTGAAATCATTATTAGGAAAGGTATACTACCCTCCTTTAAGAGTAGACTAGTCTGATAGATAACCAATTTATCTGTCTGTAGGACTAGGCTACTCCGAAAGGAGGGTAGTATACCTAACCTAATAAGGATTTCAAGGCAACTTTCCAGAGTAAGAAATTAAGGCTAATATAAATCGTAGTGAATATTTAAAACTTACATTTTTGCTTATTTATCTTCATCAACATGATCATTGATCAAGTAAATTTTAAAATCACAAAATGGGTTAGAAGCAACTAAAAGCAAAATGTAGTATCCATGAAAATAAGTTAGCTTATAGTAGCAAGTTTCTATGATGTGCAAATTTATATAAATATATAAACTGTTATGAGGCCAGTTAAAACAAAAGGTTGTGAAGATCTGTCAGAATATTGAGAAAACCAATTGTGTGAAAGACACTTTAATTTAACCTGTGTTACTCATAGGGAATTTGCTCATCATTGCACCATGTACAAGGGCTTTTATATAATCATTTTAAGTCCAGTTGGTGTAATAAGATTTTTAGAGGAGGAAAGAGAAAATATCAATAAAAATGAACTTAGGGTAAATATACTTTTTTTGCATTAAAAGTGTGACTTGGTTGGTGAATTACATGTGTGCCCATTTGATGATTTAATTCTTGGGTGCAAGATTTGATTATATTTGCTTGCATTCATTTTTCATGTAACACTGCCTCCTTGTTTGTTAGCAAGGGTCTTTGACCAACAAAAGGGGTAGATATGCATAACTTATAACATATGATTTAAAAAGTCCCTTTTTCATGTTAAATATTATCAAATGCATGTTTGATTTTATATGTAAAAACACATTTCAAAAAAAAATCATGTGTTTACCTGGAAAATGAATGTGCGTGAATGTAGATAAAGCTACCATCAATTTTATGAGTTTCACATGCAAATGTAACACATGAAGGCTACCGACTACGTTTGAAATAGAACATAACAAACACATTTTTTTTTTTTAAATATTTTAATATTTTTGTGAATGTATATATAGTACATGTTATAGCATTTTGAAGTGCTTTTTATTTGATCTGTGAAGACACACATTATTTGTTATATTACTTGTTAAAGTTGTTTTTATGTAATATATGTACATGTTTTCATTGTAAATACTTTGTCACATACACAATCCAGGGCAAATCATGTCTTTTAAGTAATACTGCAGTGTGTTATGATATGTAGAAATAGATCATGAAAATTGATTGTGTATGTTTTGTAAATTTATTCCTCAGCTTTAAGTCTCATTCTGCTCTGAAAATATACATTCAAAATAATATTTGTTTTTCATGTGGTAAATTGAATATCTGTTGCCTTTCTAAGCTATTTATTTACATTTTTTCACAATTTTCAAGCTTGATTTGATGAAATTTTTTTAAAAAATCATAAATTTTGGACTTTCAGAAATTAATTTTGAATTAACTTAGATAATACACTAATGTATTACATCCATAAACTTGAAAACAATTTTATTTCAAGATTATTTTTTCATAGAAAATTTTTGTTTGCAATGACATATACATGTAGGGTTTATTTTACACAATACTGCAAGTGTAATAAATGTTTTGTTTATGTACTATTTTTACATAAAACTGCACTCAATGTAGTGGTATCACACTGATCCCTTATTTTAACATCATTCGTGTATTCCAATGTAAAAACACACAGATAGAGCTGTGCACGTTATATTATGCTAAAAAAACTCAACAAGTATGATTCAATTTAGATTACATCATAAAATGATAGCATTGTTTTAAACAAATAAACCACAAAGAATTCGATATTTCCATAATTGAAGTTTTTACATGTATTAACTTTAATTTTTTTCCAGTTTTCCACATGTCATGTATGTTTTTAAATGGTTTTCGTAATCTAAACTTTTGAAAGGTTTAACATTAAAGATTTTACTTTGATTAATTGGCAGCTTATAAGGTTATATAATTAGATATGTCATATAATTTTGTAAATTCTTCTTTTATGAAAAAATGCAATTGTTCCATGATGCTTGGATACAAGTACATCCTATTAGATAAAATATCTTACAAAATATAGAAATTCTTGACAACCTGTTAAGTTACTTATATCTTATCGTCTGAAACAAACCTTAGTATGACAACATTATAACAAAGTCATTTAAACATATTGCAGTAGTAAGATCAGAAATACAGTTTCCACACACTTATCTTTATAATATAAGAGATTATATAAAACCTAGTCTTTGTTATTTGTTATCTTTGTATATATTTTCTCATTTTATAACGTTCCTTGATTTCTGTTCATTGGAATATGTCATTTCAATACTATGTCATCTTTTTATGTCACTTCATTTCTATGTCAACTGATTATGTCACTTCAATTATAAGTCAACTAATCATGTCACTTAAATCCTTTGTCAACTGATTATGTCACTTAAATCCTTTGTCAACTGATTATGTCACTTTAATTCTATGTCAACTGATCATGTCAATTCGGTTATTTGTCATCTAGTTATGTCACTTCAATTATATGTCAGCTGATAATGATCATGTAACTTCACTTTCATGTCATCTGATTATTTCACTTCAATTATTTGTCAACTGATTGTGTCACACTAATTCTATGTCAATTAGTTATGTCATTTCAATTCTATGTCAACTGATCATGTTATTTCAATTCTATGTCAACTGATTATTTCAATTCAATTATGTCAATTAACAATGTAACTTCAATTCTATGTCATCTGATTATGTAACTTAAATTCTATGTCATCTGATTATTCTATTTTCAATTCTTTGTCAACTGATTATGTCACTTCAATTTTTAGCTCACTAGGGCCCTTTTGGGCCCCATGTGAGCTTATGCAATCACTTGGTGTCCGTCGTCTGTCGTGGTCGTTGTTGTTGTAAACTATTTGAAAAATCTTCTCCTCTGAAACTACCTGGCCAAATACCTTCAAACCTTAAATAAATGTTTCTAAGGGTATCTAGTTTATAAATTGTATCCGAAGTTTTGATCCATCGACAAACATGACCGCCATGGCTAAAAATAGAAGATAGGGGTCAAATGCAGTTTTAAGCTTATATCTCAAAAACTAAAGCTTTTAGAGCAAATCTGATATGGGGGTTAATTTGTTCAATTGGTCAAGATTTATAGGCCCGGAAATTATCAGACGTATCGAACATCCCATTGTTGGGTTGCTGCCACCGAATTTGTAGTTTTAACAAAATTTTGCAGTTTTTTGTTATTATCTTGAATATTGTTATCGATAAATATAAACTGTAAGAAGCAATAATGTTCATCAAAGTAAGATCTACTAAAAAGTCTATGACCAAAATTGTCAATTGACCCCTTAAGGAGTTATTGCCCTTTAAAGACAATTTTACACAATTTGTTAATCATGTTTGTTAACATTTAAAATCTTCTTCTCAAATACAGGTGAGCGATTCAGTCTCTTGAGAGCCTCTTGTTTGTCAACTGATCATGTCACTTCAGTTCTATGTGTTCATCTTTTTCTTTTGTCTAATTTGATTTAAGACTAAGCTATAGAAGCTGTAAAATTAACTATCTTGTAACAGCAGGATTACAAAAACTTACACATTCAAAACAACCAGAACACCAATTAGAAACTAAAAACAACAAGAATCACAGTTTGGTTATTAAAAACAATGTACCTGCTGGGGGAATATAAAAAGCTGAAAATTATTAGTTACTTAGATTCTGTATATAAATTATTTGCATTCATTTGGTGTCAGATATTCATCGATCCCAACTGTTTGGTCATATTTTCAAATATTTTTATTTCCTAATTCAATCACCTTGTGACATGTCACAATATAAAGTAGCTCAAATCTCAATCGTACTTAAAGGACTGGGATTTTTTTTCCTTTCCTTCCTAAGTTTTCATGTAAAAGATAAAGTGAAGAAATACTTATAGTAGGCACCTTATTAAAAATTGTTTCACAATGATCTTTTAAAATCTCTTTTTTGCAGCCTGGCACTGTTTTATTCAGATACATCTTATGTGTTTTTATGGTTTCAAAGTGTTTATTATTTAGTAAATCAATTAAATTACTTAGATTATCTTCATGTTCCTGAATCATGATGCCATGAAAACGTTAGAAAATTAAAGTATGACCAAATACCAAGATTAACTATAGACAGATTGATTTTTTATAGGTTATTTGAAGAAAATCTGACCAAAAACTTGAGCTTTAAGAGATTCACTGAAATATCATATGGCAGCTTTAAAGTCTTGTATATTCTTCATTTCAAATACTTGTGTGATTTGTGTTTAATTTTTCCTTACCTATTTTGATAATTATTAAGTTAATTGAAATATTTGTCAACTATTGTCATCAAATTATGTCCTCCATCTAAAATCATCATTAAAACATTTCATACATTTAACACCAGGCAACCCAGCTAAAAGCAAGCTAAAATGAAAGTGTACTGTGCAGGTCCTCTTTCAAAAGTTAAACATTTTCAAATTATTATAATTAAATAAGCGAACCAACACCTTCCGACAGAAAGTTAGGCTAGAATAAAGATTAAGGACAACAGGGGTAATACATTCTTTATCATATTTTGGGTTTCATTCCAGTTGATCAACTTTTGATAGAATTTCTGCCCTTAGACCTAGGTGTTTTTATCCTGATCAAGACTTTTCTGTTATTCCTGCATTTCGGGTACTACATTAGGATATAATGATGACTTACAAATGAACTTTAGATTTAGTTCAAATTGTCCACATTTTTGCAAAACTATGGCCCTTGATAAATTTGTCGTTGTCCTGAACCTTTTTGTTTGTTATAAGACACAGCTACAACCCTTAACGTAAATCTAAAGTGTGATAGAATGTATTGATAAACTAACAATAGTTCTGTAAAGGGCGGGATACTGCTAAAGATATTGGAAAACCATAGAGAAGTCATTTTATAAAGACATTGATAGAACCTGACCAATGCACACTCCTTAAAGCTTCTATTATACTGTATAGCTCTAGCAGTGGCTGATCCAGGGGGTTGAGTTGGAATCCCCCTTTTTTGACACTCAATGCATTTGAATAGGGACAAATAGTTGGAACCCCCCCTCCCCCTTTATCCTGGGTTGGGATTCCCCTTTAAAAATGGCTTTATCCACCCCTGTCTAGCATTAAGAATAATAGCAGTAGATTCAGTTTAGGTAGATTGTGGAGTTTGGCACATAGAACATAATTAATGCATTATATTGTAGAATGCATATATTTATTGGTCTGTATCATTTTACCATTTTTTATGTTGTAAGTCCATTACTTATAACATAACTTATTAAGAGTTGGATTTCTGGACAACTTGATGAATTTTCTAACACTTCATATATATGTTTTTCTTGTCTTTACATTTAACATCCTGTTGAGTTTTGTTTTATATTAAAATCTATTTATGTATAATACTGATCTGTTAAGTGTGCTTGTAGATATTGATGAAATATAGAACATTCATATAATACTTACTGTTTATACTTGTTTATTTACATATATACATGTACCAAGTGTATGTCAAAGTCATATTTTTAACTCACAAGTCCCAATTGTCCACTTCCTCTTATTTATCAGGCTTATTTGAACACCAATTAATTGGAAAAATGCAATGGAAGTTCCTTTATTAAAATTCCTCATTTCCTCTTTTGAAATTTACGAATCTTACAGAAAATTGGTTGATGAAATACATTTGAGCTTAACATGCTTTTTGGATTTTTAGTCTAATCCAAAGTCAACTACAATGATGTGTCCATGTTGAAATACATTTGACATCAGGAGCATTCATAGGGTTTTGTATAATCATGAGCTTTGTTGGGTCATATAACATCAGGAGCATTGATAGGGCCATGTTACATTAGGAGCTTTGGTAGGACCTTGTTACATCAGGAGCTTTAGTAGGGCCATGTTACATTTGGGTCTTTAGTAGGGCCATGTTACATTAGGAGCTAAATGGTAGGGCCTTGTTACATCAAGAGCTTTAGTAGGGCCATGTTACATTTGGGTCTTTAGTAGGGCCATGTTACATTTGGGTCTTTAGTAGGGCCATGTTACATTAGGAGCTTTGGTAGGGCCTTGTTACATCAAGAGCTTTAGTAGGACCATGTTACATTTGGGTCTTTAGTAGGGCCATGTTACATTAGGAGCTAAATGGTAGGGCCTTGTTACATTAGAAGCTTTGGTAGGGCTATGTAACATTAGGAGCTAAGATAGTGGCATGTTGCATTATGAGCATTGATAGGAATATGTTGCACAAGGAGCATTGATAGGGCCATGTTTTATAAGAGCATTGGTAGGCCCATGGATCATCAGGAACTTTGGTAGGGCCTTGTTACATTAGGAGCTTTGGTAGGGCCATGTTATATTATGAGCTTTGGTAGGGCCATGTTACATTAGGAGCTAAGATAGTGGTATGTTGCAAAAGGTACATTGATAGGGCCATGTTATATTAGGAGCATTGGAAGGGCCATGTTACATTAGGAGCTTTAGGAGAAACATGTTACATTAGTAGCATTGGTAGGGCCATGTTACATCAGGAGTATTGGTAGAGTTATGTTCCAGCCAGAGTTTTGGTAGGGCCATGTTACATTATGAGCATTGGTAGGACCATGTTACATCAGGAGTATTGGTATGGTAATGATATATCACAAGCATTGGTAGGTTCATGATACATCGGGGGAAATGGTGAGGTTGTGCTACATAATGAGTTTCGAAAGGACAATTTTATATCAGGAGTTTTATAAGGGTCATGTTACATCAGGGGTTTTTGGTAGGGCCATGTACATCATGAGCATTGATAGGGCCGTGTTACCGTTAGGAGCTTTGATAGCTTTATGTTGCATCATAGATACATTGTACCATGAATGAAATTGTATATTTACGCCCGACGCACGTTTCGTCTACAAAAGACTCATCAGTGACGCTAAACAAATGTTGAAAAGGCCAAATAAAGTACGAAGTTGAAGAACTTTGAGGACCAAAAATTCCTAAAAATTTGCCAAATACAGCTAAGGTAATCTATTCTAGCCATGTTACATTAGTTTCATTATGGATTAGTTAGACCAAGAGTTTTGGTAGAACCATGTTATATCAGGAGCATTGATAGGGTTAATATTACATCAGGAGCATTGATAGGGTTAATATTACATCAGGGGCATTTGTATGGCCTATACTAAATTCTTTGCTACTAAGTAACTTTTGTACATTTCATTGATCAAGTCATGTTACCTGAAAGCTTGGTCAACTTCTACACATACGAGTGTATCATAATCTCATATGTCAGTACCATGAGTTATAACAATCCTTTCTAAAATTGTCTGTTTATAAATTTTTTAAATTAAAGAAACTAAGGTTCAACTCTCTCAAGCAAAGTTGGCCTTAGATGGATTTGACTTTTTTATAAGTTATTTCTGGTCATATAGCTCTTCATTTGTTCCGGTTCTTATAAATCCTTTGCTATCAAATATTTAATTGACTTTGAGCCTTCCTGGTGAAAGTAAATCCATAAAAGCACTTCGGGCTCATGAATTTATGTAACTTGTTGTTTTAATGTTTTCGTAAACAAAAAATGATCCAGATTTTCTGCAGTTTTACATCTAGATTATGTTGTGGTCTGGAACCATTAGGCTATTATTTATTCAAGCCCTCATGCGTTTATGTATTTGGCTGCAAAGTGTTTCCTATTAGAACGATCTAGATGAAGATTATTCCGAAACACTGCCATACACACAGAAATTGTGTACCTTACCGTTTATATTAAACTACCGATTGGTGGTGGTAAATTGGAACAAAAATACTGAACTCCGAGGAAAATTCAAATCGGAAAATTCCACAGCAAATGCCAAAATCAAATGCTCAAACACATCAAACGACTGGACAACAACTGTCCTATTCCTGACTTGGTACAGGCATTCTCTTCTGTAGAAAATGGTGGATTAAACCTTGTTGTACAGCTAGCTAAACCTCTCACGTGTATAAAAGTCATGTGAAATTCCACGGGGTTGTCGTCAACAAAGTAGCAAGTGCTCCTGTATTTCGCAGCGTGCTTTAAATAATATGTACTGAATGTGATAATTCGTTTAAAAAATTATGCAACTTTACTTTTAAATAAGAGGCAGCAGTAATTCATCGTTGTTCAAACCTCTTAAATCAATTTTTAAACATATAAACCAAGAAGACAGTCGGAAACCCAGTTGAAATAGAACAAAAGAATCGAAGCTCTTAGAGAAGGCGATAAATGTGTAATGTATTGTTTACTATAGTGACAAAATTTTTAAAAGTTAATAGAAACAAACAAAATTACAATTTTTTTCTCAATTACGAGGTGTTTTATTTTAAAAACACCATTTGCATAAGTTTTCAATTTATCAAGTACATAGTTAAGCAGAACCATTAGATTTCAAGTTGTCGACATGGGTATCTTTCAAGTTGGATGAAGAAAATGCGTAACCTCCGATTTTTTTGAAAAAATTACCACGGACGGAAATCATATCAATCTATTAGTTCAAAAATATTCGTGTCTGCCCTTCCATTATGTGACTCAAATTTTTTTTCCAAAAAATGGATAACAATTATGTCGCAAAGAGAAAATCGAGTGCACCTTTTTATGTTAGGGCGTGTTTGAGTTGAATATTTTGTCTTAATAATCATATCGTACATAGCAAGAATATTTCATACATTGTCTCGCTTCAGATTCTATTATTTTTATATATCAAAGCTACAGATTGACTTTATAACACAAAAACATAACAGTACTAAAAGATGAAATATATGGGTCAAGTGAAATACCTATCTAAAGAGTCCCAAAAACAGAGAAGGTGTGTTCGAATAGTTATTTTTTTTACTGAAAGTACTTGACGACAGTCTTTCAAGTTGGATGTTGAAAATGCATATCTTTGAAAAAATATATTTTTTTGTGTGTGAAAACTAGGGTTTATAGTCTTTATACACTAAAAAAATGTAGTCTGCCCTTCAACGAAATTTTTAATTAGAATTTTTTTAAATGTTTATCAATTTTCGAAAAAACACCTGACAACCGATCAGACAATAGTTTTAAGTTGAATCAATGCAGACAAGATCATTAACTGATGCTCATTAGATAGTTGACACATTTGTCTTTTAAAATACAACTGACATATATAAGGATCGTAATGGTGCAATGTGGATAAATTTATCGGTTTCAATGAGCAAAATTGGTAGCGCGTCATCCCTACAATGGCTTCCATTTCTACGATTGTGAAAATGAACTGGCGTAATGGGGAGATAATTCTGAAGAAGTAGAGTCCTGACTGCAGAAGAAAACAACACCCAGAGAATCGCATGCAATCCAAACAGAGCGTGAAGACGGGTACGTTGACAGGTTCCATATATTTCTACTTTGCATCTATCACTGGTCATATGAATCAAACACACCCATGTTTACATCATCTTAGGTGATGATTCTTCACTAGCCAACGGTTACGACCCACTCCTCTCCTGTCCAGGTTTATTTTCTTATGGCCTTTGAAAACGTTTTATATGACTTTCACTGCATATAATACAAAAACAAGTATATCAGAAGAATGTGCACAGTTGTGATATACCAAAACGGTCTTGGTTGTTCCTTGGAACAGTATACCTAACAATATGTATGTTCCTGGTTGTTCTGGGAACAGTATACCTAACAATATATATGTCCCTGGTTGTTCCTGGGAACAGTATACCTAACAATATATACGTTCCTGGTTGTTCTTTACATGCGTTTATTTGTCTAAGTGTTTACAATTGTGTTGCGCAAATGGCGCCAAAAACGTGATTTGGTGTCAAACCTAACTAAAGAATTTTTATGTTTAACACGCATGTTTGATTTTTTTGTATAGCATACGTGTAAGGCGGGCACACCAGCAGGAAGTGGTACTTGATGGGTTCAGATCCCATGCATTCTGATATATGGACTATACATTTTTATACGACCGCAAAATTTGAAAATTTTTTCGTCGTATATTGCTATCACGTTGGCGTCGTCGTCTGCGTCGTCGTCGTCGTCCGAATACTTTTAGTTTTCGCACTCTAACTTTAGTAAAAGTGAATGGAAATCTATGAAATTTTAACACAAGGTTTATGACCACAAAAGGAAGGTTGGTATTGATTTTGGGAGTTTTGGTCCCAACATTTTAGGAATTAGGGGCCAAAAAGGGCCCAAATAAGCATTTTCTTGGTTTTCGCACTATAACTTTAGTTTAAGTTAATAGAAATCTATGAAATTTTGACACAAGGTTTATGACCACAAAAGAACGGTTGGGATTGATTTTGGGAGTTTTGGTTACAACAATTTAGGAATTAGGGGCCAAAAAAGGGCCCAAATAAGCATTATTCTTGGTTTTCGCACAATAACTTTAGTTTAAGTAAATAGAAATCAATGAAATTTAAACACAATGTTAATGACTACAAAAGGAAGGTTGGTATTGATTTTGGGAGTTTAGGTCCCAACAGTTTAGGAATTAAGGGCCAAAAAGGGACCCAAATAAGCATTTTTCTTGGTTTTCGCACCATAACGTTAGTATAAGTAAATAGAAATCTATGAAATTTAAACACAAGGTTTATGACCATAAAAGGAAGGTTGGTATTGATTTTGGGAGTTTTGGTCCCAACAGAATAAGGGGCCCAAAGGGTCCAAAATTAAACTTTGTTTGATTTCATCAAAATTGAATAATTGGGGTTCTTTGATATGCCGAATCTAACTGTCATGACTGTGTATGTAGATTCTTAACTTTTGGTCCCGTTTTCAAATTGGTCTACATTAAGGTCCAAAGGGTCCAAAATTAAACTTAGTTTGATTTTGACAAAAAATGAATCAGTTAGGTTCTTTGATATGCTGAATCTAAAAATGTTCTTAGATTCTTGATTATTGGCCCAGTTTTCAAGTTGGTCCAAATCGGGGTCCAAAATTAGACTTTGTTTGATTTCATCAAAAATTGAATAAATGGGGTTCTTTGATATACCAAATCTAACTGTGTATGTAGATTCTTCATTTTTGGTCCTGTTTTCAAATTGGTCTACACTAAAGTCCAAAGGGTCCAAAATTAAACGTAGTCTGATTTTAACAAAAATTGAAATCTTGGGGTTCTTTGATATGCTGAATCCAAAAATGTACTTAGATTTTTTATTATGGGCCCAGTTTTCAAGTTGGTCCAAATCAGGATTTAATATTATTAAATTTAAGTATTGTGCAATAGCAAGTCTTTTCAATTGCACAGTATTGCGCAATGGCAAGAAATATCTAATTGCACAATATTGTGAAATAGCTAAAAAAAATTAATTAGAGTTATCTTTCTTTGTCCAGAATAGTAAGCAAGAAATATCTAATTGCAAAATATTGTGCAATAGCAAGATTTTTTTTTAATTGGAGTTACCTTTCTTTGTCCAGAATCAACTTAAATTGTTGTTATATACAATATACAATGTATATTCACTTTTTACTACCAACTGATAATTAAAATAATCTTTACCATTCAGTGATAACAAGCAGTTTTTTTACATCTTAATATTTTATGATGTATTTAAATGAGTAGTTATTGTTGCAAAATCCATTAGAAATTTTAATTGAGATTAGTTTTGGAATAAGGGAAAGGGGGATGTGATTAAAAAAATTGGGTTCAATTTTTCTCATTTGAAATTTCATAAATAAAAAAGAAAATTTCTTCAAACATTTTTTTGAGAGGATTAATATTCAACAGCATAGTGAATTGCTCTAAGAGAAAACAAAAATTTTAAGTTCATTAGAACACATTCATTCTGTGTCAGAAACCTATGCTGTGTCAACTATTTAATCACAATCCAAATTTAGAGCTGAATCCAGCTTGAATGTTGTGTCCATACTTGCCCCAACCGTTCAGGGTTCAACCTCTGCGGTCGTATAAAGCTACGCCCTGCGGAGCATCTTGTTACTAATTTAAAACAAAATTCCAAGTATATATCAATGTTGGACCTGTTTCTATATTATAACATTTGATGTGTTAACTGCTTTTAATTAACTTTTGCTCATGACAGACATAAACCTTCGTTATTTGGACTTGGTGAATAGCTGTCTCAAAGGCAGTCATACCACATCTCCTAGTTATATATGAGATGGTTTACATACGTTTTTAGAGCCAAGAGAACTTTAAGAGCTCCTCTAGATGTCTTTTTGAAATTGAAATATTGCATAATAGATAATGTATATATGCATGAACTTAGTTAAAAGATTGAGTAGCGAAAGTCAACGTCCCAATCAAAATTCAACCTTTTAAATTCAATCTTTTAAACCTATGACAAACATTAGGGATAGCATATTACGCCAATAAAGTTTGATTTGCACCGTTTAAATTGTCAATATTAGTATATTTACATATGGTCTTAATTGTCAAGGTGTAAGACTTATTGATATACCTAGAGTACGCTACCAATTGGCATCTACCCAACCCAAACATCGATCTTAGATCGATATCCTCTCCCGTTATCCACGGTGTGCAAAAATTCAAAGGGCTACATGATTGACAAGCTTACAGTAATTTTATTAGATTAAAGAACTAGATATTACGAATTCAAATATATTAAAATATGATATTAAATCTGTGAAAAGTTGTATTTTGGCAGATGATGGGATTTATTATACACCTTTAGTATAGGACATCCAAGGTTAGTTGAAATTTTTATCGTTGAACATTTAAATTTGAATTATTGTTAAAGTACTATTAAATTCAATTTTAATGAATTTCACATAGCGTGATATATCAATTATGTTTTTATGCAGGTAATTCACACTAGAATATCCGACAAGTTCGTACTGCAAGGTAAGCTCTTTGACATTTACATTTTACAATTCTGAAGTTGAGAAATTTTCCTACTCAATTTTTCAGTGTTAAATATGTTGATATTGTAACGAATACTTGAAATTTTATTGAAGTCTATACGATGCATAATTTTGCACCAAGTGGGATTCTAATATCTAATGAATATGAATAATTTTATGACGAGTCATTAGACAAATAGTTTCTTTCCGGAAATTATAGTAAAGAAGCGACCATGTTTTACCACTAAACTGCTTATCTGAGTCTTAATGGATATTGGAATTATAATATAATATCTACCTATACTAGAAACTCAATGTTTTGTAGATTTTTATTTTTCTCAGTTTGGTGATCAATCACACGAGTTGCTGAATTACGATACAGAAAAATTAGCTGCCTTTGCCACATCTGATATTGTTTAATTCATGTCATGTTACTTTTAAAATCATTTATTTTGAAGACACGTTATTCTTTCTGGATACACAGTTTTTGAGGCAGTTTACTTCCTTGATACTTCCGAACACTACAGAGACTGTCCCAAAAGTCGTTAACATGTCTATAATGAACCTTAGGACTGTATACATGTAAACCATCCGAAAAAAATGTTTATTGAATTTTACTAAAATATCATGACCAAAGGACTTTTCTTCTGAAGAGATTTTCTCTGAGGGTTTTCTGCTCCCTCTTTCCTTTGCTTGGTGGTGTTTAAGTGCTATTTTCGGTGACGACATTCTTGTCATTACAAGCAGTATTGAGAGGCCTGGATAAACAGTTTTGCTCGATTTTGATTTTGAGACAGCTTCGGAAATGTTGGAAATAAGCCATATATGATTTTTTTTTATCTAGGAAATCTACACGGAAATGCTAAATTATTAAACACGTTTCTGCAATTACTCGATATCAGCAACAAAGTTATAAATATTAAGTAATTGTTCATTTCAATAAATCCATTTCCTGGGTTTTTCTACAATTCTCATTATACACTTTTGATAATCTCCGAACTTCATTGGCAATCAAGGAAATATCGAGATTTTGTGTACTGATACCATTAATTATCGTATTTGGTTTAGAAATCAATAAAAACTTAATTACTTCTATGAAGTAATTTTCTGCAAGAATTCCTTTTTTGAAAAGTATAACAGATATATTGATGTTTGCCATTTTACAAAATCAATTCTATGTTCAATTTTTCATGCGATGTACAATTCGTTATCAGTTCCGGTTAGATAATAAAATGTCAAAGGTACAAATGTTAGCTGTCTATACATTCAATAACAGTCTTTGTTTTTTCTTCTGCTTAAATATCATTCATTAATATTTATCAAAATAATGCAATAAGTCTACTAATTTGAAGATAATAAACAGAGTTATTTGATTAAAGCCTGTTGGAACGATTTCTCTCACTTCAGATAACGGGTACTAACAATTTAGCTAGGTAACATAGAAAACATGTGGTCTTTTCGGAGGCAACTGCAACGATCCGAAAGTTTGTATATATAATTGAAAATATTTTATTTCGTCTATGTTTGAAGTATTACTAAAACATACGGTGGCAGAATGCGGCCATGAAAGAAAAAAAAATTATGTTGTTCCCTCAAGATACTATGTCGTTCCCTCAAGATACTATGTCGTTCCCTCAAGATACTATGTCGTTCCCACAAGATAGTTATCTCGTTCCCTCAAGATACTATGTCGTTCCCTCAAGATACTATGTCGTTCCCTCAAGATAGTTATCTCGTTCCCTCCCTCAAGATACTATGTCATTCCCTCAAGATGTTATGTTGTTCCCTCAAGATAGTTATCTCGTTCCCTCAAAATGCTATGTCGTTCCCTCAAGATACTATGTCGTTCCCTCAAGATGTTATGTTGTTCCCTCAAGATAGTTATCTTGTTCCCTCAAGATACTATGTCGTTCCCTCAAGATACTATGTCGTTCCCTCAAGATAGTTATCTCGTTCCCTCAAGATAGTTATCTCGTTCCCGCCAAGATTTTAAAATTGTATTGATATATGATTCATTTCGCCCTTCGAAGCGGAACTGTAGACATGGCCAGATCCCAAAGTAGAATATTTGCATAATAATAATGATATAATAATTCTGTATTTAAAGAGAATAACTGAGAGGGGATAGGAGGGGTCCTGATCCAGAAATCCCGGGCTTAAAAACATGAAATCTCGAAATCCCGAATTTAAATAAAGTAAATTCCGACGTCCCGTAATCCGAAAAAAAAAGAATCCGAAAGGGTCAATCCCGAAATCCCGAGCTTAAAAACACCCGATCCCGGAGTCCCAGTAAAGGTAGCACTCCACAGTTAGATGTGTAGTTTCGCATTTTGGCCCCAGAGGATTTTTCAAATATAAGAGCTAGTGTGCAATAAAATTCATTTTTGGATAGCTGAGTATTAAAATAGCCTTCGTATTGGGTTTATATGAACATCAAGATCATATAATGTATGTAATATAGGCTGATTTCTGTATGACAGTCCGTATTTGTATGTCCATACTATACATTGGTCCGGCAATTTTTGTAATGTTTTTTTCCAACTTTTTGTCGCACGAACTTTGTGATTAGATTTTACGAAAAAAATTAGGCGAAAGACACCCATTTTTATTTGATCATTAGGAAGATTTATGAAAACAGTTTCTAAAAAGGTATCACTCAAAAGCATTGAAATTCTAGTTTGATCCAAATTTTGGGGGGATATGTGACATGCATGTTTACCCCCTTTTTGCAATATTTTATGGTAAATAAATGCAGAATGTTGCCATGGATACACAGAAAAAGAATTATTTTTCACCCTTTTAACATTTGAAAATTAAATCTAAGGAAGATACTGATTACATACATATGCACATGTACAACACAAACAGTTAGGTTAATGTATTAGAAATCCAGGAATAGGAGATGATAAAACATTTTGTGGCTCATTTTTAATTTTATTTTCTAAGAGGGTGGTAAAGGGTTATTTTCGTGCAACGTTTTCGGCCTTTTCATTTTGCGTGTTTTCGTGATTTGGTGTTTTATTTCTCGTTTTCTCGTGTTTGGTTCGATGTGCGTGTTTCGTATTTTCCCTTATTTATTTTCCGTGTTTCGTGTCGAAGGTCTTAATTTCTCGTTCTTGCATTGTTCCGCATTTGATTAAAAAGTGAATTGGAAGTAACTCCACGTCTTTACTCCACCGTTTCGAAGTTGGAAATAAAGAATAAATCAATATAATTGTATTGCTATGTTGAGGGAACGAGATAACTATCTTGAGGGAACGACATAGTATCTTAAGGGAACGAGATAACTATCTTGAGGGAACGACATAGTATCTTGAGGGAACGAGATAATTATCTTGTGGGAACGACATATCATCTTGAGGGAACGACATAGTATCTTGAGGGAACAACATAACATTTTGAGGGAACGACATAGTATCTTGAGGGAACGAGATAATTATCTTGAGGGAACGAGATAACTATCTTGAGGGAACAACATAGTATCTTGAGGGAACGAGATAACTATCTTGAGGGAACGACATAGTATCTTGAGGGAACGAGATAACTATCTTGTGGGAACGACATAGCATCTTGAGGGAACGACATAGTATCTTGAGGGAACAACATAATTTTTTTTTCTTTCATGGCCGCATTCTGCCACCGTAAAAACAACATAAGCAAATGCTACAATAGAAAATTGTTCAATAACACAACAAATCTTCAAAATTATCAATAAGACGTCTATTTTAGCACCTGTAAACAGGTAAAAAGAATCTTCAACATTTTGTTAAAATACCCTAAACAGGATGAATAAAGATATAAAATGAAAGCATTGTCATATTTGTAAGCGTTATCTTAAGAATGTCACAAGTCAACACACAATTGGTTATCTTTGAAAATCATTTAAAGACGTACAGAGGACTTTTTAAAAGGTCTCTAATTTTAAACTCAATATTTCAAAGGACACCATTTAGAATAAAATATTGTGAATTGTATTTAAACTATTTAATTACACAAATCTTACACGTATTATTACCTAATTTTCTCCTGTGAACGGCAGACATCCACAGGAATTCTCATTGGAAAGGGATAATACGTTGTTAGGGGATTTCACGCTGTTTAACACGAAAGAAAGATATATCGGAATTTAACAATATTTTACTAAAACTATATCTGGATATTGGACCCTTTTACAGCATTGGTTCTGTACATAAAAGGTAAGAAAGTTAGCTCGGGTCAAGACAGAAATAAGTTAAACCAAGGAGGTTATAATATAACCTCCTTGGTTAAACAACCTATTTTTTTAGAAGTCTGTACTAAGTGACAACACCTGATTTTACATGTATACGGGATTTACTATTTTCTCGTTGAGCTATAACCCTTTTTCCTTACAAAATATGTAGACCATTCTCACGTTTAAGCTTAGAAGAGCGAAGAAAAGGGAATTAAACTGCAGATATTTTATCACATTCAGAACAATAGTGCTAAATAGTTTATTTTGGAAAATTATAAACTCGTTAATAAAACTCCAACCGTAATAAATTAACAACGGCGCTCGAAATCGGGATCAACTACTCATCTATTTATATGGTCATAGACATTTGCTTTTACAAAATTATATATTGTTTTCACCCGGGCAAGGATTTCTATATCAATACTTTACAAATCCTTGTTTTAACTCAGTCTAGATGTTCGGCGACTTTCCTGACAATAACTTATTCCAGGCGGGCTATTATATCTGATCAACTATGTCGATGTGAGTAAGACAATGAGGATATACGCCATTTCCTTTTTGACTGTCCCTTTTATTTTAACGTATTAGATAAAATCGTGTACTAGTTCAGTGAAAATGGACGCCACACTTAACTCCAAAACATATAAATGAACTTAAATTTAAAAAAACATACAAGGCAAACAAAGATCAGATGCTCCTGACTTGGGACAGGCGCAAAAATGCGGTGGGGTAAACATGTTTCGTGAGATATCAGCCCTCCCCTTATATGTGTTTATTTCCGATGAAAAGACCACATGAGTGAATCAATGTACATCTCGAAGCTCTCTGTGGACGGTGGATTTCTCTTGTCGATGATAGGATGTAAACCGAAAAACAAAATCTTGTTTCGTTTCTTACTGGATTTATTCTAATAGAGACGAATTCAGACCAAAGCATAGTAGTTAATCTTTGTATAATAAAAGTTATTCGAAAGTAGTTCATCTTGACATGAATAAGTAATTCCCACACGTACCGTAGCCAAAAAAAAGTTAGAAATTAAACGATTACGACGCAGTGTAATTTCAAATGTAATTCAGTTATAACTTTAAACTAATCTGATTTAATTGTAAAAAATCTGTGGTAAAATGTAACAAGGTTATTAAAACCTTAATGTTCTATCGTAATAACACCTATAACACTTTTTGATACAGTTCCATAAATTATATAAGCATATCTTGCTTGTTTAAAGATAAATTGATCTATTAAAATTATATATATGTTTATTAAATCGTTCCTTTATGTGCAGTGACACGGACATATTAGTTAGTGTACTTATCGTGCCCTATAGTGTATGGGCTTTATTTTACGCCGCCATCAATGGCCTTGTTTGATACAAAAGCTAGCCATTTACCAACTGCCAAAATGAGACTTTGAACGCTATTTTTAACTTTTTGCCTGTATAGAAGGTTGCTCTTGTGACTTTTGTCGTCCTATTTTACACCCTTGTGTTATGATATTTTTCAATTAACATTTTGGTAGGTTTGTTTTTTTCAATTTTTTTTTCACATTTGGAGTTATTTATTTCTTAAACACATACATTCCAAATCAAAAATAAAAATTTGCAAAAGAGTATCCCATAGTTTTTCAATTGGAAACACGTTTTATCATCTTAGAAATACAACCACCATTCAGTAGTTCTGCGGAATATCATCAGATACCCAAAAACTTGATAGTGGGCCGGCGCGCTTCTAGCAAGGAAGTTATCCCGCAGCCGGCATACTAATATTCGTTAAGTGTAGCTGAAATAACCGCCTCTAATTTACTCTCCTGTGATATTCAAATAACTTCTCAACAAGCATTTGCCCTATCATCAGTTATTTGTTTCTCATATATGAGATATCTTGGCCTTGACAAAGCTAGGGGACAATGCTAGGGCGTAAAACATCAATCAATCATGAAAGACATGCTCTGTTTAATCATATGGATGTATTTTTTATTTTTTATTTTTTTTAAATATCAAGAAAAATATTCTGTCAGTTCATCATGCTAGTTAAGATTTCAGAGTTGGGAAATCAGGAAGAAATGTCAAATTAAATCAATAAGCAATGTATACCCTATCGTAGTTGTCAGGATTTCATATTAAATTACGTTCTTCAAAACTCAAGTACGTTTTAGGCCGTTTGTTTGTCTTTTAGATCGATGTTAAACTTAAAATATTAGTCTATATATCAGTTCTTTTCATAACCAGATTTTGTTATCTAAGGAGGTTTACTGAAAAACTGTTGCCTTCTAACTGGTTAGTCGAACAATTGTTGAGTTGTTAAACCGGGTACTTACTTTATTTTATTATATCACGGTGTAAGGATAGTGTTCTTTTCTTTTTATACAGTGTGTTTCGATTTTGTCTAGAACATAATATATATGTTTATAATAATACACATCCTAAAATGTGATCTGGTCTTTCAGAAGAGACAGTTAGATGAAGTCAGCATTAAACTTTTTTTTAACGTTGATATAAAAAAAAAAAATTGTAACAATTATACTTAAATTGAAATTTTGATTCTAAATATTATAAATACTCAAAATGTTGACTTAAATATGATTGAAAGAATACCCCCCTGATGTCAAACAGTAATCCATTAATAATCCGTATTTTAAGAGATTATATAAAGTATAATTGAGACACCTTTAATGACCGTTGTGGTCATAAAACAGATTTGTTTTATGTTGGGTTTTTTTTCAAATATATTTCTACCACTTTTCTTTAGTTTTAATACATTTCCATAGTATTTAAAAGGTCGACATTTTAAGTATGCTGAAAATAAATGACCCATTGTATTTCTTGATAGATTGACTTGATAAAAATTCCTGAATTTGCAGAAAAGATCAAATTATCCATATTTCTAAGGTAAAAATATCGATTATCACATGACCGTGTCATTGAGTTATATTTGTGTCTTATTCTAAGATGTTGTAATCACTAGACGACTGTTTATGTTATGCCTGACCAGTTATGGTACTTTCAAACAATGTCAAGAATTAAGATCCATAATAAGCTCAATTGAGCTGGTTTTGATCAAGACGTAGCAATTTCGTATCATAGTATGTGTTTAGAAATCGTTATACTGTCAAACACGGATCTGGAGAAAACATATTATTCGATAGAAGAAAAAGTAAAATCACCAAAATACAGAACTCAGAGGAAAATTCAAAACGGAAATTCCCGCGATCAAATGGCAAAAATCAAAAGCTCATACACATCAAACTAATGGATAACAAATGTCATATTTCTGACTTGGTACAGGCATTTTCGTATGTAGAAAATGGTGGATTAAACATGGGTTTATGGGTAGCTAAACCTTTCACTTGTATGACAGTCGCATAAAATTCCATAATATTGACAATGATGTGTGAACAAAACAAACAAAATACTTTTTAATCTTTTAAGAGCCAATAATAACAGACAAATATATTGCATCGAAACAAGACCAGGGCTCCCCTTCAGTTTTGTTTCGATTCCCTAGCATTTCCACTTGTTTAGAAAATTATGTTTTACTTTAATCGACAGATATACGCCGAATGATGGGACAAGCAAGGGATTGTAAATAAGATATACCGAAATTTAAATTACGTCTAATACACAATTTACCATGTTTGACCCATCAGCCAAGGAATATGACAATCTTTTTCAATAACTACATTTTTTCAGCCCTTGTCGTATTGGCATTTTGTGTCTCTTGAATTGACTTTGAGTTAAAGTTTTTAGTTTATAAATAACTTTGTAAGAATCACGGCTTTTATGGCATTACTTGTTGTAAACACACTCGTCTTTTGTTGAAGAACATATGCTAACCTCTCGAACTCTTTTCTTTCTTTCTTCGTCTTATTGATGTTGCTTAATATAGCCCGTTCTTTGTATGCAATTTGTACATGAGTATTGCCTTATTTGAGCCTCAACATAATATGTACATATTTTCAATATTCGAACTAACGTAAACACTGCTCAAATTCCACCTCCACTTCAGTTTTTAACACCTGAAATTTAAAAGAAATAATTAAATTTAAATTCAAGACGACTCATGTTTAATTTGTTAGACTTTAATAGAATTAAAATTAAATTTCTTACCTTGGATCTACGATACTAGTTGTACACAAAGGTATTAACATTTTATAAAATGTGTCCAAAACGGTAAAAAGATATCGATAGGTCGTCTTCACAGTGTAGTGTTATTTTCTTCTTAAACACGTCTTATTCAAATCTTTTAATATTTATTTTCAAGTGTAATGATCTATTCCATTCTCAGTGATGAGATGGAATAATAAATCAATATATTGAAATTTTTCATTTGAATCCATGTTCAATTTCAGTGGTGACATAATGTAATAAACAACAGAATGAAAATGGCAGACGACACAGAAGAACTGATCGACGCTGGCGAAGAATCAACAATCAAAACCAGCACGCCAAGATCTTCAAAATCTTCAGAATTGCCCAAATTTACAGATATTAAGACGACAGGAAAGCAAAAAAATAAAGAACACAAACAAGAAGATAAGAATTCAAAGACATTGAAGAATTCAACAAACATCAAAGAGCAAGAACGAACTCAGGAAAAGGTGACTATTTTTAGATGTGACAAATTTAAGGCAGATTTTTTAGAGAAAAAGAGCTGTATCTAAAATATTTGTTGAGATTGGTAATGTATGTTATATTTTATATACGTATCTCCACTGCATGGAATTGTTCGGTGTGTTGTGGACTGATATAGTTTATCATATATTTGTAAAGGTTCGTCGATTCAAATTATATTGGTTCGTTAATTTGGATTAATCGAGAACACCATGTAAGGTCAGTTGCAAATATCATATTTTAATTACAATTTTATGATTTCTTTACCAAACATAAGTGTGGCAAAAATGATGACCTGCCAATTGATGCTCCCCTTACTACAGATCAAAATAATATTTCAGTGGTTTGAAACCTAGTATGCTTGGAAGGACAAATAAACGTACTGTTTTTTTTACTGTATACATGTGTTTTAAGGATACCATCAATAAACCAACTTTTCTTTTAATAATTTAAGTTGCAGTAATTTTGATTGTTGACCTATTTAACCATAAAATCTAAATGTTTCTTTCCCTTACCATTTTCCATCTGCTATAAGTTTTATTTCAATAAAGCATGAGAAATTCTAGCTAGCTTCCAGAAACTATTTATTATTTTTGTCCTGGACTAATTTGTAACAATGACCTTCACTACTGACCTATTGACCCCGTAATCAACAGACCACTCTCCCGTTCCTATATATTCCGTCCGTGCAAGTTTCATAACAATCAAGCAAGGATCTCAAGAACGGACGGACTAACAAGGCGATAACTATATTTGCTTCCGAAAACTTTTTTGGTGAGCATAGAGTGAAAGGCGTGATACTCAATTGTCGTTTTCGTTAGAACAGAATTAAAAAAAAACAGCACCTTTAAAATTCTTCTGCATCTTACAGTTTTTAGTAGAAGTCATGATATATGTGCAGCTTTTGAATTGACTCCACATTGTCTTTAAACGAGAAATTTCACAGCTTGCTCATACGATTGCCGTGTGTTGACCTCTACATGTCTAAGATTTGTGACTTCTAGATGTGTATTTTGGTAAATTCTGTATCTCCTTATTTGTTATTGACTTGTGCTTTTTTCGTTGACATTACCAATCTTTTCCAATTTCCCTTTACGATTAGATTATCATTAACATTTACGGCACATCTAATCATAAAAACTAAATGAAGCACTCAAATCTTTAAAAAAAACAGCTGTCCGACTTTATTTCCCCGGATTAGGATTTAAAAGTAAAAGTACAATTTGTACCCTATATAAAACCTACAATGTTTTCCAAATATAACAAGAACAGAACAATTATGGCGACTTTCAGACTGGTCTTATCTGTGATTTACACACCCATTACCAATCAATTATATTGATAAACTTTAAATGCTAACCTATTCACATCACAATGCAAATATAAACCATTTTACCAAAGTTGATTTGAAATACTTATCATTAAGTACTTTTTATATTACATTAATGTTTGAATTCAAACTTATAATACAAAAGTTCAAAAGCAACTTTCAAAATAGACCTGTAGATAGCAAGAGGTCCGAAGTCATTCAGCGAAATTTATATTTATAAATTGACGTAATGATAAAATGGTGTTCGCAATAATTTGATCTTAAAGTCGGGCACATAATGCTTTAACTTATTTACATTTTCATCTTAAAGAATATATAGTATAGCTCCATTGAGTTCAATAACAATCTTTCTATGATAATTGGAAGGATTATTACTGATGACATGTGATTCTTTGAATTTATCTTGAACGATATTTTCCCTGAACTACGTCAATAGTGTCTTAAAAAATACGGTTTCTATATTTATCAGCATTATTGTTCATCTCTATATTAGTTTATGGAGTATAATATCAATTCCAACTATTAAGTGCACACTGTTACAGCACACGTACAAATATCTGTAATCTGCATGAGTATTGATTGTAGTATCCCGTTACACAGAGTGCAGATTGAGTACTATATATAAGCTTCATCGAATAATAAATCTTATTTTAAATCATGTTTAAGTACTAACGCATGCAGACACTTAATTTCAATTTTTTTTTTCATTTGCAATGACATTTTAACATGTCTGTCTAAAAAAACCTACATTGTTTAAATGCTGAAAGGTTTTAAAACTTCATATTATATTTTTTCGTGGTTTATTGAAATGCTTCCATATAACATCAATTACTGCTGAGCTATTCACTAAGTGCTTTCACTAGAATTTAAATGGTAATACTTTTATTCATTAATAAAACATATATTGCCTATGCATAAAACGACTATTCTAATTTTAAATTTGAATATTTTATAGATTCAATGCTTTTTAATCTGGTAACGGTTGTACCGAATGTATTTGAATCAAATTATGCATCGAAACGGATGTGTATTATGCCCGCGTCACACTGTCCCGATTTTTACGCCGATGGCAACACGATTATGGAAATTTTCAAAATCGGGACTGATCGTATCCAGATCGGACTATTCGTAGTGCCATCTTTAACCATCGTAGAACC
Organism: Mytilus edulis; assembly: GCF_963676685.1. Lineage (NCBI taxonomy): Eukaryota > Metazoa > Mollusca > Bivalvia > Mytilida > Mytilidae > Mytilus > Mytilus edulis. Next base: position 21,727,550 of record NC_092344.1, read on the forward strand.
ATCGGCCACTTTTTCTAGCCTTCGGGGACAACTTCGGGAAGGGTTCTAAATTTTTTAACATGTTAAAAAATCTTCGAAGGTGCGTCCGATGTTGAGGGTTCGTATTGAGTTCGTATCACCATCCTCACCATCGTAATGCCACCGGGAATGCATCTTTGAACATCGTATTGCATTCGTGTTTCCATCGTTTCCATCGGGCAGTTTTGACATTACGATGTCTACACGAATGAATCACGAAGCTATCCGAAGGTCTTACGATGGCAACACGACTTCGTGAAGACCTCGTAATCCCGTCGTGATGCCATCGAATAAAAGTACGAAGGTGACAAGATGGTACTACGACGGCAATTAATCCAGCTAAATGTTAGTTAATTTTCGCGCTTAAATACATTTAAAGTGCCATGCGCGATATGCACTGGTCAGTCTAATACGACAGTTAAGAAAGACGTTCACAAAACATGGAGCTCATATCATATGATTCTATGAGAACAAGAAAGGCGACAGCGTTGTTTCTATTAATTCAAATGGAACAAGAAGAGCAGCCGGTATTACAGGCTCAGGATTTACTTTTACAAATAAAATATTATTTTTTGTCAATTTTTCATATCAAATTACATAATGAAAATCATAAACGCGCCTCGTATACCAACACTGCAGGTACACGTATATAGGGAAACCAACTTTTTCTTCATTATTCTGATTTTTAATGTATCGTCTGAGTTGTTGTCACACGAATGTTTACTCCATTAACATTTTGTTTTCTATATGTCATATTTTGCCGTATTTGTTGGTTTCCCCACATCCTTCCTTTAGTCTATATTATTATGATATTCTCCTGGAAAGAGCTCTTTTTGAATAAAAGGGATCAACGAACCCATTACCGTACCTTTAAGATAGATCTGTAAACATGGGCATAATTATGGGTGATTATTCAGACTAGTGCAAACATTTAACAGTTCAAAAAAGGCAATGCCGAGCGTGGCATCCCCTCGTATGTAACATATTGGGGACAAATATGGACATGCAGAAAATGGTGAATACGCATATTTGATACATAAACTATTTTTTTAGAAATCAACCAAATTAGTCAGTAACTGGAAATAACAACGGTCTTCCGTTTTATGATTAAACCAAAAATTAAATGTACAACAACAACAACAACAATTTTTATTTGTCAATCAAGACGCCCCGAGGAGCAGTACAATTACAGTTTAAATTAAAGTGTACAAATAATTGTGTTGATTTTTTTCATTGAAATTACAATACATGACAATAAAATTAAAACAATATTATATAAGAGAAGGGAGACAACAAATACAATATATATTCTCAAAGATAATGAGTGAGTGAACACAATCAGTACCGTTTTATAATTAGAAGAAGAGCTGGACTACTCATGTGTTTATGCTTAATTTAACTCTTCTAGATTTTATTAAACTATCTATTAATTTAATCATTATGTTATTAACAAATGGATCTTCATTTGACATCAACCATACAAATTTAGATTGGTCATTTAAAGTTTTAAAATTAGTAAATTTAGAGGATAAATCTGAAATAAAACTGGACCTTTCAGTTTTAAGTGATGGACATTGAAGAAGAAAATGAATTTCATCCTCAACAATGTCATTATTACATAATTTACAAAATCTTTTATCTGGGGGTATTCCCTTATGTCTTCCCTTTTCTATTTCAAGTTCGTGGGCACTAATTCTAAATTTGGTTAACTCATTTAATGTTTTACAATTATTTAACAATAAATATTTTTCAAGGCCTATATTATTTTTAAATAGTCTGTAGGTCCTTAATTTATTTCCTTGCACCATGCCAGGTTTGTCATTATTTAATTGGTTAAGCCAAATTTCATCATATTTAATTCGGAGTTTTTTAATGATAATTGACTTTATATGAGATTTGTGATTTAACAAATATTCTGGGGTTAAATTAAGATATTTAAATAATGAATAAATGCTTTCCAACCAATTGTCTTTATATGTTTTAGATAAAATTTTAGACTCTTCAAATGCATCTTTAATGAGAGAGTTATTTTGTTCTGTGAGTCTGAGCCAAAATATAGCCATATTAAGAATAACCTCAAGAGATAGGGGGTAGCGCCCCAACTCTCCCATCACTGCTAGGTTTGTTGATCTTCTAGGTACCTGTAGAGAATATTTACAAAATTTAATATGTAATTTTTCAATAATTAGATCTTTGGACATTTGGAAAAAATAGTTGTCTCCTTTTGATTGTAACTTATTTGGAGAGAATTGACCCCAAATTTCTGAGCCATATAACAAAATCGGCTTCAGCATGTGGTCAAAAAGATGTAAAAGTGTTTTAATATTAGGTTTAAAATGGGTGAAATATCTTTTTAATTTAAAAAAGGGCTTTTAATGCTTTATTATAAAGATTAAACTTAGCATCTGTAAATCTGCCAGATACAGTGAATATCATGCCAAGATAATTATATTTTTTCTCATTATTAATAAGCTGACCATTAAATGTGAATTTTTCCTTTGAAATTCTTCCTGTGTTATTAAAAATTAATACTTTTGTTTTTTTCATGTTAATTTCTAGTCCCCATTTACTACAATAATCCATTAAATTATCTAAACAATTTTGTAATCCAGATGAAGTTTCAGAAATCATAATGAGGTCATCTGCATACATTAAACAGTTAAGGCTTCTGTTGTTTAGTAAAACTGGGCAACAGCCAGAATCAAATATTTCAGGTAAGTCATTTATGAAAAGTTTAAACAATGTAGGGCTCAGATTATCCCCTTGACGAACACCAATATCTGATGGGAAATTTTCAGTTAGTGTGTTACTATTAGTTTTTACACATAAAGATGTGTTTTTATACATATCTTTAATTACATTATAAAATAAATCGCTCAATCCGAGCTTTCTCAATTTAAAAAATAATGCTAAATGCCAAACCTTGTCAAAGGCCTTTTTAAAATCAACAAAACAGGTATAGAGGCGTTTATGTCCCTGCTTAGTGTATTTATCAATTAATGTTTTAAGTACAAACATGTGGTCACTAGTTCTTTTTCCTTTACAAAATCCTATCTGCTCTGGACCAACTATATTTCTTTTAGTTATAAACTTTTCTAATCTGTTATTAAGTATCTTTAAAAAGAGTTTTCCTACACAACTACCTATCGTGATGCCCCTAAAATTTGAGGGATCATCTTTAGATCCACTTTTATGTAATGGGACTATAAATCCTTTAGCCCATATATCAGGAAATTTTCCTGAAGTTAATACTTTATTAAATATCTTTACAAAACATTTAAGCAGAAATGATTGGCTGCACTTGAGCATCTCATTTATTATTGAGTCAAAGCTGCTTGATTTATTGTTTTTTAGTGATTTAACTGCTTCATTTATCTCTTTTTCTGTAATTTTATAATCCAATTCTGTGAAAATGTTATGCTTTTCTAGTTTATTAAGTGAATCAATTAGTTCTTTATTTACAGGTAAGGAATTTGAATTAAGCTTTTTAAAATAGTGTAACCAATCAGAGTTTGAAATATTAGATGTATCTCCTTTCGTAGAGGATTCATTACTGAGAGACTGTAGTAAGGCCCAATATTGGGATGGATTGTTATCTCTCATGTTGTCTAGTTGTACAACAAGATCTTTACGGAACTGTTTATATTTATTTTTCCTAGTTTTTCTATAAAGTTTTAAAAAACTGAAGAAGTTCCCTCTCACTATGGGGTCATTATTATATTTTTTAAATAACTTTTCCTTGTCATCTAATTGTTTACGCATTTTAATTAAAGAAAAATCAAACCACTTTGGTTGTTTCTTTATAGTTTTAGTATTTGACTTTACAGAGTTAGGGGGTTTTGGTAAAATTTGTTTTAAAGATTTATCAGCTGCCTCACAGATAATATCATTTAGTTTTAAAGTCATATTTTGAGAATCAGAGTCGTCAGACATAAATTTTGATATTTTTTCTTGCATATCATTAGAGGTCAGAGCTGTTTGAAATTGTAATACAGACTCATCATTCCAAATATATTTAGGGGGGGGGGGTATCTGAGAGTGTTCACTCTGAATATCTAGGACAGGAACTTTCATATCTATATTTAACATAATAGACACCTGACTGTGATCAGAAAGATCAGCTAAAAAGTCATGAACTTTAAAAAAAAAGCAACTTTATCTAATAGTTCCTCTGATACTATAAAGTAGTCAACTACACTGCTCCCCCGGGGATTATGGCAAGTTAATTGCCCAATGAAATCCCCTCTGGTTCTTCCGTTAAGAATTCTAAGCCCTGTCTGCACACATATATCGTTTAATAATTTCCCTCGGGTAGATAAGTGCACGTCTTTACTATGACGAACTGATACAATATAATGTATATTCAATATTGATCAAACAATTTAAAACGCGTGATGCCTTCGGCATATAATTTAAATGCATCGTAAGCTGTACACGACGTCTTTTAGACATCGTATGGCCATCGCGCCATCATCGTAAACCATTGTGTAGCCTTCGTGGTCCATCTTGTAGGCTTCGGCTGAGATATGAAGCTTAGATACCGTCTTCGGTTAACCTTCGTATGTCCATCTTTTGCTATCGTATATACTTTCGGCACCCTCGTATAGACTTCGTTATTCATCGTACTTGCTTCGGTCACTTTTGGGTATTTTAACGAGATCGGGATCAACTTCGTACGAACTTACAATTTTCGCATTCGGGTGTCCATCGTATATAAAAATCGGGACAGTGTGACGCGGGCATTATAATTATATGTCGAATTACATGTTGTACAAAAGTTCTTGTCCGGACTTGGGACGATTTAAAACCTGATTTTGTACGACAAGAAACCTTATATTGTGTGTGAATGTCTATTTGGGGGATTATCGGTTTTCGCTATAGTTTCATTATTGCTTTGTACAAACACTTTTACATATAGATTAACTATGAAAATGACCTTAGATGACAACTGTTCAGTCCTTTGGTAACAACAATCTTATCCCATTACCTAAGCATTTATTACATTGACCTACATCGGTATTTTTTTGTTAATTGCTATCAAATCTTAATCATTTATTTTACATTTATCTATACATGCAATGTTTTGGAGTTTAGTATGACGTCCATTTTCACTTAACTAGACCAAATTTTTATTCGGGTCCAGATGAGGCACGCCTTTGGGTGCGGGATTTTCTCGTTGCGTTGAAAACCCATTGGTGGTCTTCGGCTGTTTCTGCCCTTTGGTCGGATTGTTGTATCTTTGACATATTGTGATATCCATTTCCATTCTCATTTTTATTACATTTTCAGTACAAATTTCAGTACTGTTTATTTTGGTCACACTGAAATACGCATGCATTTCTCTTTGATTTGACAAATCTGCATACAATTGTACAATCATCTAGATATTACCATTAGTTAATAAAACATACAAAACCTTATTGATATAACTTTAAATTTCATCAGGGTTTGAAAGATAAAAAGGAAAGAAAGAAACGAAAGCCGAGTAGTAATGGAAGTGTCCAAGAGAAAGATAATGACGACGACGACGACGAAAGTGAGGAAGAGGAAACAGAAATGACAACGGAAGAAAAAGAGGTGAGAAACAGAAAATTAAATATCCGGGTATCTATGGCGAGTGTATTTACAACCATCGGGTGGTAGATGTTTCCTCCCAGAGAGTATCACCAGCCACGTAGCCATTACTTTTGTGTTGACATGGATTATCATAAATATGGTCATAATTAGAAAATCAAGTGTTTGAAAAACATCGAATTTTTCGAATTAGTAAGGGTGTTTTACCCCTGATAGAGACTATTCCTTAGCTGTATTTGTCAAAATCCTTTCAGAATTTGGATCATAAATGCATTTAAAATTCGTGCTTAATATGGATTTTCAAGCCCTTTTGAATCTAGCCTCACTGGTTAGTCTTTTGTAGATTAAACGCACGTCTGGCATACAATGAATCTAGCCTCACTGGTTAGTCTTTTGTAGATTAAACGCACGTCTGGCATACAATGAATCTAGCCTCACTGGTTAGTCTTTTGTAGATTAAACGCACGTCTGGCATACAATGAATCTAGCCTCACTGGTTAGTCTTTTGTAGATTAAACGCACGTCTGGCATACAATGAATCTAGCCTCACTGGTTAGTCTTTTGTAGATTAAACGCACGTCTGGCATACAATGAATCTAGCCTCACTGGTTAGTCTTTTGTAGATTAAACGCACGTCTGGCATACAATGAATCTAGCCTCACTGGTTAGTCTTTTGTAGATTAAACTCACGTCTGGCATACAATGAATCTAGCCTCACTGGTTAGTCTTTTGTAGATTAAACGCACGTCTGGCATACAATGAATCTAGCCTCACTGGTTAGTCTTTTGTAGATTAAACGCACGTCTGGCATACAATGAATCTAGCCTCACTGGTTAGTCTTTTGTAGATTAAACGCACGTCTGGCATACAATGAATCTAGCCTCACTGGTTAGTCTTTTGTAGATTAAACGCACGTCTGGCATACAATGAATCTAGCCTCACTGGTTAGTCTTTTGTAGATTAAACGCACGTCTGGCATACAATGAATCTAGCCTCACTGGTTAGTCTTTTGTAGATTAAACGCACGTCTGGCATACAATGAATCTAGCCTCACTGGTTAGTCTTTTGTAGATTAAACGCACGTCTGGCATACAATGAATCTAGCCTCACTGGTTAGTCTTTTGTAGATTAAACGCACGTCTGGCATACAAAATGTTAAAAAATCCATATGTTTTTATTTATTAACTGCTCAATAAGGTGTTGTTTTTGTATTTGCTGTTTTATTTCAAATGTTTTTGATTCATTCACAGAACATGTATAATGCAGTTAGGAATGGCGATTTCCTCACTCTTCACAATTCACTGGATAAAAAGAATGCTGACATCAACATGACATGGGTAGTATGATAAAATATTTAGATGTATTAATTACTACAAAAAAAAATAATTAGATAAGCATTTTACAATGTATTCATGCTGTTGTAAGCTAGAGGTCGTTTTATGAATTACAATTTTAAAAAAAAAACTGTCCGTCTTATCTTTCAACCAATACAAAGTATCTCAATTTCATCGTTTCTCAAAACTTGAACGATCCAATTTCTGTATAATTCTTCTAAAATTATTTCAAGATCAGAAAAACATTTTTTGTCAGCCTGGTAATTTTCAAAAATCTTTTTTTTTTTTAACTGTATCAACAACCATATCAATAAATACAGTAAGGCTTCTACGTAGCGTTAGTTAAGACAATTACGTTCCTTATATATTTATCAATCTTTGAGTAGTTTTTTTAACTCTGGGGGATTTGAAATATTCAATACAATAAAAACAAAATCTTTATTTAATAATATTTCAAAATATTTTTTATTCCCATATATGTATTGATATGTTGAACTTATACACAAAAAAAAAATGAAAAGGACTTCACCATGCACAATCAAACGATAATAAAATTATAAAATTTATGAAATCATTTTATCTTCCAGTATAAAGAAAATCTATTGATGATAGCAATTAGAGCAGGACAAACAGCGATGGCTGAGTTTCTGATAGATGTTGGAATAAATTACAACCATAAAGCTAAATACTTTGTAAGTTTCAAAATCTATTCGTTTCGGATCGACACAGTTAAAATGAGTTCAATAGTTAAAATGGTAAATTCAACATTGTAAAATTCATTTTGATTATAAGTGCATAGAGTATTGATATTTTTTCATAAATAGAAACCAGGCAAAAAAAGCAAAATAAAAGCAAAAAACCCAAAGAAAACGAAAATTCAAAACAGAAAATCCCTAATCAAAAGGCAAAATCAAAAGCTCAAACCCGTCAAACGAATGGACAGCAACTGTTATATTCCTGACTTGGAACAGGCATATTCAAATGCAGAAAATGGTGGATTGAGCCTGATTTCATAGCTTGCTATTGCTTGACAGTCACATAAAATTTCTTGATTTTCCATTGATAACAATGTGTGAACAAAACACACAGACGTAAAAGGTAAAATGTCTAAAGAAAGGGTACAGCAGTCAACATTGTTTTATAATCTTAATAACTATACAACAATCAAATGTGTCCAAAAAAAAAAGGCATATAGGAAAAAAATACAGTAGTAAAATCAAAAGAAAAAAAATGCACCATGGCACAATAACATAATGACGGGATGTATATCAAGTAGCGAGCCACGTCAAACGGATATTAACACAGATAGAATATACAGTCAATTTTTAAAGTCATTATTTTACAAAGACAAATTAAAGAACACTATGATACGGAATGTACAACAAGGTCTTGGTATCTCCTGATGATATTTTTTAGAAAACAGGACGAGACTTTCTGTAACATCACCTTGGTTCTTCAACTTTTTGCTCAGACACTAGCCACCATTTATAAAGTCTGAATAGCAGCTGCAAGCTCTTGCAAATCGCATTAAAAGCATGTATGAATATCTTTTTTGGTTTCTTATAAGATTCTGTACAACAAAAAATTGCAATTAGAATTACGTTAAATATTGACAGATTAGTTATAATCGAATTCTAAATGCGGCAATGACGCTTTCTCCATTTACAGGATTTAAAAGAAAAGGACAAAAAAGGTAAACGTATAAGCTGTTACGAAAGAAGTTGTCGAGATCTAGCATTTGACCTTGAAAATGACCACATCGTTGAGGTCATTGATGTTAAAAATAAAAACGTGTTTCCTTTTGTGCGAGTGGAGCCGAGACAAACATGGGAAAAACGACCTCCGCCTCCACCCTTGCCAAAACACCTTCTTCCACCCAGGGAAATTGAGAGTGAAGAGGAAGATAAAGATACATCAGACGATGAATCTGATTCTGGACATTTGAGTGACAAAAATAACGAATCTTCTTTAACAGATGTTCTTGACAAGCTCAATGGTAAAGATGATGGCTATGGAACAATGTCTCCCTCTATGTCGCCATGTTTAGGAAATTTTAATCCACATGTATATGTACCACCTGAAAAACCAGTAGTAATGCATAAACCGACAAAAGCGTCAATGGCGTTGCAAACACACAACAGTCAATTTTATCAAAGACGACTCGTCAGCAAGAGCGCCCCCTCAATGCGCAATGTTCAAGTTGTTGGAAGTTACGCACACGAGAAAAAACAATGGGAACTTCGTCGTGAAAAAACAGAAATAGATGATAAAATATCTGTTCAAAGTCTTCCATTTTTTCTAACTCATCCGTCATCTGCCAGTAGCAGGCGGTCATCAACTCTAACAACAGCGTCGTCACCTTTAGCAGAAGTTTCGAAGATTTTAGGACAATCACGACTATTAAAACGAGAATCAGAGCGTCTTTCTACGCAAAGAAGTAAAACAATTATTCCTACATTAAAGATAAATCAGTGGTGCCATAACCAAAACAATGTCTTTAATAGACTTTCAAAATCAGCAACCAACAAAAGGATTCAGTCTTCTAATTTCAGTGTTAGTCGCGAATTCATCAGACACCATCGGAGATGATAAAACATCTGCCTTTGAAATACATCGGAAACTATATCTGCTTTCATGTACTCTTACATATCCACGTTAAAGTGGAAATCTCTAAAAACATTTAGAAAATAGTTGATATCATGAAATCTGGATTTAAAAATTCAGTAGTCAAGTATTAGTGTGTTAATAGTATTAATTATGACCGTGTTGTCAAAACACAATATCGTTACCATTTATTACATGATATATTACATGACATATTTTTGAAACTGTCGTAGTTCATTTTTTCTGAAACTATAAAACTGGAGATATAACGATCATTTATTTCCGTACATGAAGATTAAAAAAATATCGCTTTCCTATACCAATATAGTCTTATAGTCTTTTGCCTCGTTAACATCTACATTTAAAAATGTAACTACTAGTAACTGTTTGTCCCACTGATAGAACGTGTTTGTATCCAAAACGTGTACGTTTGCAATATTTAAGTATCTGATATTATTTCGTTTTTGATTTTGTACTTATTGACTGGACATTTAATTTATTGTGTTTGCTTTGAATTCATGTCTTTATGTTGATTGATACAGTTTTATCGTTGTTTTATATAACGTGAGGGTACCCAAATTGCACCTCCAAACGATCCACGATCCTGTAATTCGGAATACTTAAATTCCAGCCATGATGCGGGAGTTTCTCGCTACATTGAGATACATTGGTGACCTTCGGCTGTTGTCTGCTATATGTTCGGGTTGTTGTCTCTGACACATTCCCCATTTCCATTCTCAATTTTAAAATTTTAAATCCTTAATAATCAAGGATTTAGTTTTATTTCTCCAAAAACGATTTGACATCATTATGCCCGCGTCACACTGTCCCGATTTTTACGCCGATGGCAACACGATTATGGAAATGTTCAAAATCGGGACTGATCGTATCCAGATCGGGCTATTCGTAGTGCCATCTTTAACCATCGTAGAACCATCGGCCACTTTTTCTAGCCTTCGGGGACAACTTCGGAAAGGGTTCTAAATTTTTTAACATGTTAAAAAATCCCCGAAGGTGCGTCCGATGTTGAGGGTTCGTATTGAGTTCGTATCACCATCCTCACCATCGTAATGTCACCGGGAATGCATCTTTGAACATCGTATTGCATTCGTGTTTCCATCGTTTCCATCGGGCAGTTTTGACATTACGATGTCTACACGAATGAATCACGAAGTTACCCGAAGGTCTTACGATGGCAACACGACTTTGTGAAGACCTCGTAATTCCGTCGTTTTGCCATCGAATAAAAGTACGAAGGCGACAAGATCGAACTACGACGGCAATAAATCCAGCTAAATGTAAGTTAATTTTCGCGCTAAAATACATTTAAAGTGCCATGCGCGATATGCACTGGTCAGTTTAATACGACAGTTAAGAAAGACGTTCACAAAGCATGGAGCTTATATCATATGATTCTATGAGAACAAGAAAGGCGACAGCGTTTTTCCTATTAATTCAAATGGAACAAGAAGAGCAGCTATTACAGGCTCAGGATTTACTTTAACAAGTAAAATATTATTTTTTGTCAATTTTTCATATCAAGTAACATAACGAAAATCATAAACGCGCCTCGTACACCAACACTGCAGGCACACGTATATAGGGAAACCAACTTTTTCTTCATTATTCTGATTTTTTATGTATCGTCTGAGTTGTTGTCCCACGAATGTTTACTCCATAAACATTTTGTTTTCTATATTTTATATTTTGCCGCATTTGTTGCTTTCCTTTTGTCTATATTATTATGATATTCTCCTGGAAAGAGCTCTTTTTTAACAAAAGGGATCAACGAACCCATTACCTTACCTTTTAGATAGATCAGTTAACATGGGCATAATTATGGGTGATTATTCAGACTAGTGCACACATTTTACAGTTCAAACAAGGCAATGCCGAGCGTGACACCACCTCGTATGTAACGTATTGGGGACAAATATGGACACTATATTTGTATATGACACATGCAGAAAATGGTAAATTGAATATGCATATTTGATACATAAACTATTTTCTTAGAAATCAACCAAAACAATCAGTAACTGGAAATACCTTTAATATTGTCTTTAGAACCAGCAGGTAAAAAAATGAGCAACCAATTACCTGTGTATTATGCTATTTT